>NC_056745.1:1515686652-1515769152 GCF_019279795.1 Protopterus annectens
TATTATCAAAATGAAGATTCAATAGTGGATTCACAAAATTACCAGTCTCTTGAGGGTTAGATCCATGTAAACAATCCAAGCTGGCATGGTTAGACCTTGTACTATTCATGTTATCGTTAGCCATAAGCATTGGGAGAAAAAAAACAACTTGCAAATAAATAAATAACTCCCAAATGCTAAAGGTGGTCTGTCACAAAAACAGTCAATATTGGCAGAAAAAAGACAGAAAATCCACCCAAGGATGGCCAATCAATGAGATCCACAAGTGTTCCAATTAAAATGTAGTCCTTTAATACGAATAAAACTTCGACTTGAAAATAAAATGAAAAATAAAAAAGCTCAAAACTGTCCCTTAAAGATATCCGATAAGCACTTTTGACTGTTGTCTTCCTCAAATCGTATAAGACACTAAGGACTTCCATTTCCTTTTATATATGAAATTCTATACTGTTTGACCAATCACCATTGATGAATACTTGACAACATCCAATCCTATCTTGTTATCTCAAGATTAATTTGCATGAAATCAACTCTATGCTTCTGTTTCCCGCCTTTATTGAGTATGTAAATTAGATGTTCCAGTCCTTCATTTTGATTGGATGTATATTGTGTTATTGATGATAATGTGAGCAAAGTGAATATTACTCTTCCTTGACTGCATGAAGTACCACTAAGCCACAACAGATATACAATAATTTGGTGCTGACATAAATATATCATGCAATACAATGAGTGAATGTAAGGAAAAATAGGAAGGCCATAACACAAAGCTTGTTTTGTGGATCTTTACCAACAATTGTTGTGAAATTGCATTACATTACTTTGATAAGAGAAGCAGCCATTCTAGCAGCAAATAATGTTATAGAGGCACTTTACAACCCCCACACAGTATCATAGCAGGACAAACACTGGCATATGTGATCAGGGCAGAGGCCATACTTCCTAACTGTGTCTACTTTTCATGGATGTCCCTGATTGTGAAACATATTTTAGCTGTGTCCCTCTGAATCCATCTGAAAAGTACTGACGTTAGTCAGAGAGGTGGTGTATTACACAATGAATAATCACAATAATAACAGTAGACACCGCTTGCACTTCATAAAAGGTATACTAATCCATATGCACTGCTTCACTCAAGTCTACATTTACTGTCTCTATTATTTGGAAGGTGTACCTCACTTTTTACTACCTATCCCTGACTCCATGCAAATATGTATCTGAGTGATTCAGAGGCCTAGCAGAGGCACAAAAACACAGGCATATCAGCTTTTCTGCTGTTACACACTCTGCAAATAGCTTTGGGAGAACTTCCACAAGCATACCCTTATGTAGGTGTACAACACAGAAATACCAAAGGATGTAGCCATGTACTGGTAGCAACTGACTGTAACAATGCCATTGTACCAGTGCTGAAAACACCTGTGGATTGCACAGACAAAGAATAACAGGCAAACATCTGGCTACCATCTGGATAGGTTCACAGTTGGGAACTATGCAGACAGACCACCTGCCTTGATAAACTAACAGGTACACACCAATCCTTTAATTCCAGTAAGATAACACTCACACACTAAGACGTAATGCTTTTTATATGTCTGCACCCCCCCCCCAAATTTTAAATATACGTGTGTGTTTAGGGTCAACCAAGGATGTAGGTAGGCATACTCAGTAGTGGAATTGTCCAGTTTACCTGAGATTCCTGTGCTAATGTCAACAATAAAAATACACAAACCCTGCAGAAGTGAGTACATCAATATGCACAGTATAACAGTTCACAAACAGTTCATGTGTCAAAAGAATACTTCTCAATAACTACTTTTGTATGGCAGTTAATTATATAAGTAGAAAATAAATGACATACTCACATATATCTTGTGTAAGCATTTGTAGGGGTGAGTTAAACTCTACACTGATAGCTCTGTACTGGAAGTGGCAACAGTCAGGTCTGAGTACAACATGTACATCACTGTCTACACCTCTAGCCTCAGATATAAGAAGTATACCAACCTTCTGACTTAAACAACAGTGTCCACAGCAAACAAGCATGGGCCCCACTCTGGAAATCTGAAAGGTCTATGCCTACAAAACTTAGCAATTTATAGCATTGGGTTGTGATGACAGTGAGTACTGCAATTACCACACAGCAGGCTGTATGCATTTACCAAATGCTGGGCACCAACTGGTGCAGAGGTCATCACATGCACATGTGCAGATACCTATAAAAGCAGACTGTACTTGCTATCCCCACATGCAATCATTACATTGCATGTGTTAAAGCATCACTGAACCTGGGGAGGAGTAAAAAGAATTATTACTTAATAACACAAAAGTTTAATTAAGTAAAAAGACTTGACTGAATTACCAAGCAAATATATTAATTAAGTAAAAAAAAAAAAATAATTAATAACCAAACAAAATTAAGTAAAAGCAATCTTTACTTAAGTAACACCAAAAAAAAAATAATAATTATCAAAACATACACAGACAGACCTGAAAGTGACAAACAGATATGTAACAGATATGTGATTACCGGCAAGTAGTAGATGTTTATGAAGAGTACTGTAAATACTTTGAAACATGCATATGTGGCAGCAGTAGGTATGTATGCACTGATGCCATGCATGACTACTGCCATGGACAAATTAGTGTGTAGCTGTGTGCAGTGGGACATAACTGTGACATATGTAGCTCAGCATTTAATGTCAAACATCCGATCATGTCATCTATGTTCTGTACAGTACTGTGTATAATGGCTGACTGGGGGAATAGTGCAAACAGCTATATAAACCTGGATGTGACAGAGTAACACATGCATGATAGTCATATAATGTATAGCTTAGCATTGGCAACTGCTGTACCAGGCTAGTATAGTAATGTAGCATTAGCAGCTATAAATACTCCCTGTAATATTACTTTTATGCACACATGTGACAACTGTTCATGTTGTAGCAAGGCCCAACAGGTCATCCGTGAGGTCTACGGATTTACAACAGTGTGTACCTTGTGTGTGTATGGCACACACATATGTAGAGATATTTATGTGTCAGATATATTAGCATCTTAACATGTGCATAGAGCAAGTTACATACTGCAACTGTTTGTGAAGGGTGGACATATATATGTTGGTGAAGGTGGTTATGTGCATACTTTCATGTAGGTTGTAGTGTGTGGCAAACAAGACAGCATACAGTGCTGGTATATGACATGTGGTGTTTAAACGTTGTGGGTATGATTTGCTAAGTTTTTAGTCTTCCAGACAGGGAGTCCTGCTAAAGATACATGGCCTGAGAATGCCCTCAATGAATTCTGCACAAGACTGTGCAAAATTATTACATAACTGTATCTCTCCCTACCCTTGCATAATTGATATTCCCACCATGAAAGGTGGACTGTATATGTGCCTACATGTAAATCTATATGTACACCAATGGATATTTACATGTACACTCAAGCTCAATGTTGTAAATGTATTGCCATCCCTTTTGTTAAAAATCCTGTACCCATGAACTACCACATAGGTGGTAGTCTACTCAACACCAAAAGTGTAATAAGAGACCACGAGACACAGGTGGACAGTAGTGTCCCTTTTGATAATCACAGTGCCACACTAGTCATGTAAACTGTGTACGGTCCACATGTCATCACAAAAGGTGAGTCATCCATGGAATAAGAGGTCAGTGTTCCACTCTACTCATCAGTCATAAAACCCATCATAGAGTACAATGGCCCTTTTGGTATGTACCTCAGAAGACATCTACAGCAACTGTAGACGCCAGGCACAAACACCACAAAGAGTATTACCAGACTCAAACAGATGCACTATGCAGACTGTCTTCCAAAACCACAGCTACACTGTGTCACATACCACCTACCCAGAGCCAACCTCTGCCTAACATACGAAGCTATGCCAAACCCACAGGTGTTAGACATGCTCCATGTAAACAGATCAAAATCCCTACAAGCTACACACTGTACTGATCTAAACCTTGTAACATCAAAAAGCAGAACATGCCGGAGTGGTACATTCTCATCTCAGACACATACCATACTCTGGAACTAACTACCTATCAATAGCAAAGAAAGGTCCTCATTAGCAGTCATCATGAATAATCATAATGAATGGATGTGAGATAGGAAATACAACCCGGGAATCACCTCTGTGGCTCTGCATGACATGGTCACATGAACTTAAATTACATGGGTGTTGAAGGGCAGGGTACCGTATGGCTAGGCTTCTATAGGCCCTACGGCTAATAGCCTATGAGCTACCTAGGACCCGATACACACACGCATGTACATATGTCATTAATTGCTATGCGAGGTTGACTGAGTGTGATGGTGAATGTGTAGGTGAATGTGTCAATGTTGTGTATATGTGTGATAGCCTAGTGGGAAACTGTTTATATCATGGTATGTAGTGTTCTAGCTCTGATCCCCGCAAAAGCTATGTATGCTATTGCTAGGCAGGAAAAGCAGTATGGCATATGGTGTGACGTAGTCCCATGGTGTTGACTGGAGTGTGCCATTGTAGGCTAACGCAGTACATGTATGCTTATTGATTGTTAACACTTGTGAATACAAATCCAGTATGAACAGTAGTACTACCTGAAGCTGTAGGCCTAAACAGCACAGAATAGTGTATATCCACATTGCTTGGAAACACTGTTTTGTTTGTTACCTGCAGTCCTCACACATTACATACCTCAGGCATAAGGTTTTATAAGTGCTAACACACAGCACTGTATGGTACACAGGTAAAGCTCATCTGGGTTGCCATACCTTTGTGTCTTGTAGGTATGTCTGATGTGTATGTGGGTATGCCTGTAACATGGCCTCGGTCGTATGTGTGTTACAGGATATAAGTGCATATCTAGCAACATGTATAGTGTAGTACTGCAGTATGCCACCTATATTGATGAATGTGCACATATGTTACTTAGGGGTTTGCAATCAACAAGTAGTGTGGTGTACTGGTAGTACTGTAACTTCACTTTACAATCATTTCAATAGATGACATATTTATGCATGCATTAGCTTCATATATACCTCCTGTGGCGAGGTGGTGCATTGTGTCACATGTGCCATGTGCTGTTGTATAGTCTTATATACTGGTTTCACTTTGTTGCTGCGCAGAACATGGTTTAATATATAGAACGTAGCAGGCACTGTCAGGCAGTTGTGGGCTGAGCACTGATGCGTGGTATTAAAAGTGTGTATCTACTGACAGCCAATAGGTTGCAATATATGGCATTTCATTGATATCTGTACTTTAGAATGTTAAGTGTGCCACATGATTTGCTCACAATAATTGTTTTATTGTCTTCCAGGGACATGTCTCACCATCGCAACCCTGCGTATTCCCTTGAAGAGGAGGAAATCATTATATCCACCCTATTACAACATCACACCCTGCTGTTCTCCAGAACTAGCCAAGACCAGCATGAGTGCACTGCACTGTGGCAAGATGTTGTCCGTCGGGTTAATGACGTAGGCATGCATAACCGGACTTATAAGCAGGTACGCCATCACTGTAGTGATTTAATTAGACATGTCCGGCAGCATGCCTCCGATGTCTGCAGACAACAGCTTGCCACAGGTGGTGGTGCAGCATCAATCCGCCCCTCACCAGAGTGGAAGAGCTGCTCCTCAGCGTGGTAGCTCCTGGACAACCACTACAACAGACATGTGTCATCATGGAGGCCAGAGTCACCCAGCAAGTTGACTCTGAGCATGCAGGTAACATGGCATATCTGTAGACTACTGTTAGCTTGATTGTTAGAACATGCATATGTCAGATGTGTACTGTGTATTTGGAAGATGTGGAGCCTGGTGTTGTGCAATACTGATAATTTGGAACATAATCCATATGCCTGTGACTGTCAACCGTTGTACTACTGTAAAACTGCAAACTCACAGCAGCAATGCCATAGTTGTTGACACTGACAAACTGTCTCATATCCTTGTAGGTCCCTCTGGTGTGACAGCAAGACAGCAGACCCATGCTGGTGAGTGTTCTACATTTAATATGGCAAATAACGTGCGTGTCATAGGTGAGTTGTAGGCCATATACACATGTAAAACACCTACACATAATGCATGCTCTGCATGTTTTCTGTGGGACTATGCACATCCCAGTAACATGAGTAGCTGCCTCAAACACATGCTATACACAGTGCATCCCAAACAATTGTGGTACAGTGTAGTCGACATTGTATAGGCAGAGTCAATACAGATGCACACAACATACATCACCTTGTCATACACAGTACGTGTTAATATGATACACATGGCATATTTAGACACCTGCTATAAGGTCAGACTCCAATATCCCAAATGTCATCCACACAGCACACATACTATACCTGAGGGGTAGAGGCCTATCATGGGGCAGTGCAAAACTCTTCAACAAACAACACATTCATGTTAGGCAATGCTCCCTATTGAACACCTTACATACCCATGTAACAACTGCCTGTGAAATGGTTAATGTAGCCACAGTGCTGCAGTTCAGGTACAGCAAGATAATTGCCAGTGTGGCACACATTAGTGGCCTTGAGTGACCACATGATGCTGCCTGATGATGGCTCCTGGTACTACACTACATCCAGTTACAGTAACTACAGTACAACACATAGCATTCATTGCTATACACCTGACAGTTGTGTGCATCCAGCCATGGTATGTATACCTGTGAGTGATGGTGCACAGGACAATGAAAAGCATTTAATACTTGCACAGCAATGTTGTGTCCATGTACACATTGTGTTCCAGGGTGAGGTCAATCACTGAACAACACACATGCATTGAAGACATGTAAACTGTTATTAACAAGGACTCTCTACACTCACACTGCATGCTGTTGAGCAACACACATCTTGCATGCTGACACGTGTGATAGGACTCTTTGGCTTGTGATACTGTACTCCACCATCAACAACTTATGGGTATGTTCTGGATTGCTGTTGTTGTTGTGTGTGTGTGTGTGTGTGTGTGTGTGTGTGTGTGTGTGTGTGTGTGTGTCTACTTTAGTGAGTAGTGTATTTATGTTCATGTGTTCATGTGTGCATGTGTTCATGTGTGCATGTGTGCATGTGTGCATGTGTTCATGTGTGCATGTGTTCGTGTTCATGTGTTCATGTGTGCATGTGTGCATGTGTTCGTGTTCATGTGTTCATGTGTGCATGTGTGCATGTGTTCATGTATTCATGTGTGCATGTGTGCATGTGTTCATGTGTGCATGTGTGCATGTGTTCATGTGTTCATGTGTGCATGTATTCATGTGTGCATGTGTGCATGTGTGCATGTGTTCATGTGTGCATGTGTGCATGTGTGCTAACATCATGTACAGATTGTAAAGTGTGTTTCTTGTCTCCCTTTCACAAGTGCTGAGGTTGTGTTGGTTGAGTGCAGCAGGGAACCTGAAGACACCGCCACAAATAGTGGAAATGATGAAACATGCATTGTGGCACAGGCAGGTTTGACAGGGTCTGTCGTTGGTCTGCCAATCAACAGTACACAGCTTTCCACACCATCTATGCGCACATTCATACTGCCAATACATCCCTCATCACCAATGGCCTTAGCTGAGGGACAGCATACAGTAGGCATTGACCAGGATAGTGTGGTATCTATGGCACATGCATCCCCTCACAGCAGCCATACCCAGATTCCTGGAACGGTACCACATAGGAGGATGTCCAGGGGTTCTCGTGGGAGCACTGCTGGTCATAATGCCCCTGGCAGACATGCCCCCACAGGTCTTACAACCTCAGGTATGTTCCGGGCTGTTATGCAGGCACAGGCACGTATGGAATGGTACACCAGACAGGGACTGAGGGTGCAGAGGGGCCATAACACTGCTATCAATGACAGTATCCATGACCTTGCCGGTGCAGTCCGTCACTACACCGAGGTCATTGATAGACGTTGGGGGGAGACATTAGATGTCCTCTGCAATGTCATGTCCATGTCCCAGGACAGTGCAGGACGGCCAAGACTTCGACGTGGATGTATGCCAGCAACATCATCAGCTGGCAGTCGTCGTGGAAGACACACAAGTCACAGCCGCTCCCGTAGTGGCAGTACCAGCCCCAGCAATGTTGGAGCTGGGCTGTCAATAGACCGTCATAGAAGACCACATGCGCATGGCTCTGGCCAGTCCCAGCAGGGACATGGGTCCAGTCGACAACCCTCTGCCTCTGATGATAGTACCCAGTCTGGCTTAGTACCCGATACTGTCTGTTGCACCTCTGCCAGGCACAGGTACTGTGCCCGTGGCCAGAGACGGTGATCTGAACAGCCTGGCAGGTACAGTCTGTGGCTGTCCCACAACCTCCCATATATGGCAGCCATATGGTGGAACTGTGTGCATGCAGACACACACACACATAATCCACACACCTAGGGCTAACACATACATACACACATTACATCAACATTGACCCATGCTGTACTGTTGTCCCTCACACACACACACACACACACACACACACACACACACACACACACACACACACACACACACATACATGTCGATTGGATGAGTCAATGTCAGGCTCTGGCAAACCAACAACACACCCTGTGCCTATGATGAAACTGTGCCACCTCCTGTCATCTGTAACATTGATGCAGGAACAGGCTAACATGGTGCTGATGCACAGGGTGACTTTATAGCAGTGTAGCAATGTTAGCATGTTGTCAACAGTACATTGTAATGATATACTTGTAGGTATATCTGAGCAGGCATGATGCATTAAAGCTATGATTATCAATGTAGTATTGTTTACAACAGTGTTAATTCCAAAAATGTATTGTCCGCCCATGTGCCACTTGGCTGATGTGTGTAGTTTTGGCAGCATGTGTTGGTAAGTGGACAGTACGTGTGTGATGTGTGCATTACAGATTTGCAGGTGTACATTTGTGAACATGGTGGAGGTGCACTGTCTGCATGTACGTGCATAGTGGACACATGGGAAGGGTGACATGCCCTGTATTACACAGTGTCAAAATTTCATAGTTTCTATTGGTGGCCAGTATGCATTTTAATACACATATGTTTTAACTTGGGTACACATGTGTGTATGACATGGTTTGACACTATGCTGTGGGTGATACTGTGACTATTTGTCATTGGTTTGCATTCTGGTAGTATACACAACCTCAACAGCCTGACTATAACTAATTGTTAGATGATGTCATGACAACTGACACACAGATGTAGGAAACTCAGTAGCATTTAGATCCTTCCGGTACTATACTATACCAGCAACCAGTGGTATTGACCGACACCCATTCCTGGGACCACTCCTGTTTGGCATATAGCCCTCTTAGGTACAAGCAAACACACTAGGGATATGTCCGTCCACATCTGGAAATGCATACAGTGGCCTACAATGCATTCTCCGGATGAGACACTTATCCTCCACAAGGGTATCATACAGACAGATACCTGTTGTCCAATCCATGCTGTAAAGCTGTAAGCCAAATATAGCATAGTCATCCACATTTACTAAACATAGTATCCCAACAGTACCACATTGGTAGTAGCCCCAAACATATAGAATGGGTACCGATGTGTACATACAGCCAAGTGTTATGTCATTTGTCCTTTGGTATTCACATTTCCATAGGTATTCTGAAGTCCCTCGGTGTATCACATAAGCAATAAGGGGTCTGTATGCATATCCACAAAGTTGTTGTACACCTATAATGAATGTCCATTATTGACAGACTTTGTTGTGTTTGAACATGTCTGAAATATACCCCAGGCATGAACCCTCACTCACACTATTCTATAGAAACTGTCATGGGTGTGTGTGTCACATATGACCTAGGCCACAGATCACTACAGTGGCTGGCCTTGTCACAAACATACATATGTGACCGAAGGTCTGAGAGGCAGCAGCACAATCTGTCATAGGTAAGAGATGTATTCATGTAGAAAGCAGGCTTCACACCTATGAACTAATTGAGGTCACATGTACATATATGTATTTGCCACACAGATACCTGAAGTGTGCAATGCACATACTGTTGTTATACTGATATGTCATACAGTAGTAAAAGCTAAACCCACAACACATTGACCAACAGTATCACACACACACACTCAGCAATTGCAGGATTCAAACCCCTATCTAAGTTATGATACTAGAACGATACACATTAACACGACGTGCTACATGCTTTACTGGAGCTTTCATTTCCAATGCTATATTTGTAGGATGCTGACATCATCAGACTTGCCAAACAGGAATATACCACTTTTAAGGTGTTTTCCTAGTCTCCAAAAAGGGCACTCCTCTCAAAGGAAATCACACAGAAACATACACACACCCCCACTCAGCAATCGCAGGATTCAAACCCCTACCTAACTATGTTATGATACTAAAGAGATATGCATTAACATGACACGTGAGATGCTTTACAGGGAGTTTTCATTTCCACTGCTATATTTGTAGGATGCTGATATCATCAGACTTGCCAAAGATGAATATACCACTTTTATGGTGTTTTCCTAGTCTCCAAAAAGAGCACTCCTCTCAAAGGAAATCCCACAGAAACATACACACATCCCCCAAACACAGCAATTGCAGGATTCAAACCCCTACCTAACTATGTTATGATACTAGAGACATACGCATTAACACAACGCACTATATGCTTTACTGGGAGCTTTTATTTCCACTGCTATATTTGTAGGATGCTGACATCATCAGACTTGCCAAAGAGGAAATTACCACTTTTAAGGTGTTTTCCTAGTCTCCAAAAAGGGCAATACTCTCAAAGTAAATCACACAGAAACATACACCCCCCCCAACCACACACACACACAGTCAACAATTGCAGGATTTAAACCCCTACCTAACTATGTTATGATACTGGAGAAATACGCATTAACACAACACGCTATATGCTTCACTGGGAGCTTTTATTTCCACTGCTATATTTGTAGGATGCTGACATCATCAGACTAGACATTGTAATGTGTGTGCACTTAGTTTTATGCAATCCCAGGACTGAGCCATGGGGGACAGCAGGTGTTACCAGCTTGAACAGGACTCCACAATTCTTACCTTGTGTGATCTATCTGTGGCCCAGTTGCCAATCCAGCCGATGACAATACATATTTATGTACATGTTGTTGAGTTTGTGGATACAACATGTGTCTGGGATGTTGGAAAAGGGCTATTCAAAGTGTATGTGGGATGTGTGTAGCTCATTTCATTGATGTATTTCCTTGGTGGCTGCCTTGCAAACAGTCTAGCAGGTTTGTGAACCATGATCTGCCCATGACGAAACCAAAGTTGGTAGGGTTGTGTGTTTATAGGCTTCCAATAGCTCTGTTTCTGACTTCAATCATGATGAACTCCATGGCCTTGCAGATCAGACTTCTTAGGCTTATAAGACTATAGTTCCCATGATCTGTTGTGCACCAACACTTGTGTAGTGTGCCATATGTTGCTGTAACCCTTTCAACAGTTTCATATCCTGTAGAGAGGGTGAGACTCAACAGACTGTTCAGGTGCAGGGTCTGTTTGTTCTGCAGTTCACTTGTGACACATATAGGGGCACAATGTAATCCAGTTGATGCCATGTTTTCAGCTTTGGAAGGAGCTGTTTACCCATTCTACATGTGATATCTCCTGGCATGATGATAGGGCCTTTTGTCAGTGGGAGGTGGGTATATATGTATGGGCCTGTCTGACAGGATGTTGGCATTGTCAGTCATTTACAGCTGGCCCTGACTCAGGACATATATGAGTGTACATTGCTATTTATGACATAGCTGAAGGAAGTGTCATGGTTCTGTATGGACTCCTTCACAGATAATCTTTCCATGGCCTGGATTGGATAGTGTTTGTAGTGCACATTGTTTATTGATGATATTGATGATACTGATTTTGAGTTTTTTTATTTTCTTTGCTTTTCAACTTTCTATGAACAACCTAAGTATCTGTAGTACATATTTGATTATGACAGGGTTCCAATATATTATATATGTGTCTGTTGTCATATCACTGTGTGCACAAGTTAGGATTGGTGAATTGTGAGAGGTTCCTGGGTTAACACATGCAACTGCCAGATATGTGTGGCCCACTGCTGTACTCAGACATGGCCTAAGTGTGTGAGCATGCCCAGTTTGGCCTTTCAGTATGTTGTTGCCTGACATTTGCCTCATTTATTCAAGTGTGTGAGCATGCCCAGTGTGACCTTTCAGTATGTTGCTGTTTGAAGTCCACTGCATTTGTTGACGTGTGTGAACACGCCCAATATTAACATTTATGCTATATGTGTGTTGTAAATCAGGTTGTAATTTTACTGCAGGGTTCACCTTTGTGTCATAACTCTACAGGGATTATGCTGTGCCTGCAGGGTTTTCATGAGAAACTTTGCATAGACTTATCAACATTTCTTCATACAGGCTGACCAGTGAAATACTATCATGGTTTAGTGATTCAGCACTGTGACTACAGTGCACAGTATCTTGGGTTCAAGGACTGTCACTGCTTCATATTTTCATACTGGACAGACCAGACTGCTTAAGGAACAGTAAAGCAAATATGACCATGTTTACCTGCTTTTGCTCAACTTTGACCAAACTTGCCCAACATTGCTCAACATTAACCAACATTGCGGAACGTTGCCCAATATTGCTCAGCATTGCCCAAAGTTGTGCTACTTAGTGTGTGCAATTTTGTTTACATATACTAAATAGTGGTAAAAGCTGTTTAGCACTGCTTTATATTGCTTAAAACATGGCAATCATGCCTCAGGTGGTGCTGCAGGGCTGCTTATGTCGGATGCACATAGTACATTCCCTATACATGTTTGAAAACAGGTAGTGTCAAGTTAGGCATCCCTTTTACTATATGTGCGAGTCAGAGAGAGGTATCATTTCCAGGGTTCCTACTGAGCCAGTGTATATGCTATGCGTTGCCTCTTGCCAAGGCCAAAGCATACTGAGCACACCTCCTTCTGCCTACTGAGGCAGGCTCAGGTTGTTCCTCCTCTGAGTCACGCTCTGCCTGTGATGGCCTTGGCAATGGTGGGGGGCTGTTTGGCCCGGCCCTATGCTGCTCCTGCTGCAGCTGTTTTTGCAGGATCATATTATGTAGCATAGCACATACCATGACTATTTGGGTACATGTAGTTGGTGAGTACTGCAAGGCTCCACCAGATGTGTCCAGGCACCAGAACCATGACTTGAGCAGCCCAAACACACGCATCCCCCACTAGGTGACCATGAGGGATGTCCCCATTGGCAAATGTCTGGTACAGCTGTGTCTGATGCCAGATATGGGAATTGTGGTAGCTTCCAGGGCAGCCAGCACACACATTCATTATTATGCCCTGGGCATCACACACAACCTGGTAGTTGATGGAGGGGAAACCCTTGCAGTTAAAGTAGGCCCTACCCCGCTCACCAGCTGGTGCTTTGATGCGTATGTGCGTGCAGTCTATTGCACCCACTACCTCAGAGTATTCCACTATTTGCTGGAAAAGATGCATATTGCTGGCCAATACCTCATGGGAATTGGGGAAATATACATGATCACTGACATGTGCTGACATGGCATTCAGGAACTGGTGCAGTACCCTGGATGCTGATGCCTGTGAAATCCCCATCATATCACCAGTTGGTCTCTGGAAGGTACCTGTTGCTAGTATTCTTAGGCCAACACATACCTTGGTTTCCTATGGGATGGGTTCCTCTCTGTTGGTTCTGTGTGTGAGGCATGGCCTGCACAGCTCACCAATTTGCTGCATGAAGTCTCTGTCCACCCTATAGCGCTCCACTATCTCCAGCTCATGTAGCCCCTGGTAGGTTACCCTGGGCCTGTACACTCTTCTCCATCTCCTCACTGTGGGTTGCTCAGCAGCATTCTCATTGTCACCACCCTCAGCATATTGCATATGTCGCCTTATAACAGCAATGGCAGCCCCTAACATTTCTTTGTCTCAGTAAAGCTTTTTCAGTTTTCACTTCTATTAGCTTACTGCAGTGTTGCAGTGCCTCTGAGAAAAACATAGTGGAAAGTTGTTTGCAGAGTTTTAAGTGCTGGGCTGGGCTGGGCTAATGTACTGCCTGTGTAATTGGCTGATTCTGATTGTTTTCACCTGCTAGCTCTGCTACTTCTCCTTGGTTAACTTCCTACTATTTGTTGTGCTTCCTTTTCCCTTTCTGTTTCCACAGGGGGCAGCGCCGCGCAAACAAGCGCAAACACGGGCACACAAGCTCACACGTGCACACACATGCTTACACGGCCTAACACTTGTGGACTCCAGCTTTAACGCACGCACAAAGGTGCAAACGCGCTTACACAGATTTCAACAACCTTACACGTTCTTACTCGGGCTTAAACGCATGCACACAGGTGCACACGCACGCACACAGTCTTACTCGGTTTTACAGGCATGCACACGCACGCATACACATTGCAGGCACTTCTACAAGAAACTTTAGTGTTATCCACGGCATACACCTTCAATTTCTTGCCTTTACCTAGAATACCTGTTGACACGCCTCTTCCAGTGATGGGTAACTGACAGCAAACACATTTCACTCTGCTCCAATGAGCTTACATTCTTTCATACATACCCCCCCCTCATGATGTCACCTATCTTCTACTGTGATACTCCCCTTATCCTACTCTTACACTCCATGGACTTTGCTCATATGCCATGTGAAATTGGGATTTACTATCCTTACCCTCATTTGCATAGTATTGCCTACTAATGCTTGGTTGCATCTCTTAGACTGAGCTTCCCCTCTTAGCAAACTCTACTCAGTAGCCATGTTGTATTCAGCCTGCCATTCACTTGCATGGCAGTTGAATATTTAGAGTAATATCCCTATTTGTGGCTTTTATTTATTTTTTTCATGGTTTTTACAGTGCAGCACTTTTGCGCGATGCTGCACTATGCTTAAACTTCAGAGATCGAGGTAAAAAAAATATTTTTTTTTATTTTGCAATGGGAAGAATTGCCAATGGCCATATATTTGACCATTGGCATGCTTCCTCAACTGGATGCATCCTTTATTTGGAGCTGTCACGGCTCCGTTTTGCTATTTGCAGAACGGTACTCAGTTGACAACGGAGTACATTTCTACAAATAACACTACTGTTACTCAGACAGGTTAGGATTTCCTGGATCACAAATTTACCTCATTTGCATAACTTTCAGAAGCAAATGAAGTAATTTGCATAACCTAGCCCTGTCCATGTAAGAGTCGTTTTAGGAGCTCTCTTGCACGCCCCTGCCAGCTGTTCCTGGATCGCTCGGCAGACATGTTGGCTGCATGGAGTCTTACTCTACTCTTAGACTCCGTACAAGCCTTCGGGAATCTGGCCCTTTCTTATTTTTGTGACTTTTTGCGAAGGGATTTATTTATCAGAGCATTAATTCAGTATATAAGTAATATCATTGCATCTCTTACAAGAATGTCATTTTACACCAGTAGAATACAGTTCTGTAACCTTTATATATAATGATGTGAAGGGGTTAGGGGATAGAGACCTAGAGACTGAATTTTAAGGCCTTACTGATGGACATGGGGGTTCAGATTTTATATATTTACAAAGCTAATATAGCTCATGGCCAAGATGCCTGGATTTACTGGAAGCAGTAGTTGATTTGATACAAGTCACCAGATAACCATTCTAGCTGTTTTGTGGCCATTGTAATAACTATCCATTGTGACTCATGTCAGATGAGGTCAGTAGAATTACCTTGTAATTGGCTTCTTAATGAAGCTGTCTGCTTAATGGCTGGTTGATGCGTATCTATTTCAGGTTCGGTGGAAATTATGATTTTCGACATGACCCTCTTGCTCAACACCAAATGTTCCATTCTTATCTTAGCTGAGGAATTTCATCCTGCTGTTTGTATCTAACTTGACCATAAGAGGTGTTACATTTATAAAATAAAATCTGGTTACTATTCTGAAACCTGAATGTCGAATAGACAGAGAAATCAGCATGCCAACTGAGACTCAAGCATTCCCACAGGAAAAAGTCTGGAAGGATACAACTATTAAAATAGTTTCAGCCATAATGTTCTACACTGCAGAAGGCAGAGAAAACAAACTCAACCATCAGAAGGATGGAAGACACAATTCCACCCTTCCCAGCTGAAACCATAAAAAAGAAATAAAAAAATAGAATAACTTATTGTCAAAAGACTGGGAATCTGCAAGGATCCTGTAGGATGCATGTGCACTCCTGAGTACTATATTACAAAAAGATGTCAGATGAAGAGAATGCTTTAGAAGGACTAACAAGCTTTTATTAGCTATACAAGCAAACAAATAAATGTGCAATGACTTGTCAAATGCCAGTCAATTGAAATCCTACTTTTAATAAAGTGATCCTTGTTTAGTGTCATTTGACAAGCCATTTTTTTATAGGTGATAGGTGGCTGTTTTGTTTTTGTTTTCATAAACTAAAAAGTGGCAGCAATTGCATTTTTCACAATATACTATGCAAATGTTGTCATGTACATGCTCAATATGTGAAACACATGCCTTATATACAGGAGAATGCACAGAGGGACATTAGCATTTGTTTATACAATGAGATTACAGAGAAAGCGTAAGACACTTTTTTTTTCTTAAATAATGTCATTATTAAATAGCAACAATTCATTGAGGTGAGGATATTCTGGTGTTATCCATGGCTAGTTTTGTTTGATCACTCTAGCTTAACCTTATAACTGAACAATGCTAACCATAGGCAAATCAGGCATTATTCACACCCTGGCATGAATTATTTTGAGAATATATGAAGGATGTTCAAGTTCTGTCGAAACTAGGTAGAATGTAGTAGACCTTTTCATGTCCCTCCAGGGTGAGTACAGATAATTCACTTATATAGGTTCGTAGGTTCATAGGTGTGTACTAGGCCAACAGCCCTGTAGCCCTTACAAGCCTAGCCCATAGAAGTGCCCTGGCATCATGCCGCCATTAGTCCCCGGTGCCTCTATCACTGGATCACTGGAGTGATCCCTGGGGTGAACTTTCTATTTCCCATCCACTCATCAAGATTTCTCTTGAAAAGGGCCAGTGAGATGCTCTGCCTGACATGTATGGGAAGTCTATTCCAGAGTATGGGCAGCTTCTGGGTTATGTTGAGTGTAGTAATGAGGTTGAGGTCCCTGGAGCATGTGGTGCAGAGGGACAGGGATTTCTTTAAGTGTAACATTTCTAACATGGCTGGGTTAGACATGGCCTTGCAAGTCAAGCAGAGCTCACCTCTTAATAGACAGAGAAAAGCTGGAGTTTTTTGAGTCTGTCCATGTAGGGCATGTGTTTGAGGCCTAGGATCCTGTTTGTGAGGTACTTTTGTGGCCTTTCCAGCTATTGCAGGTGTTTAGTGAGGTACATGTCAAATGGGGCATTATACTCAATGATTGGTCTAATGAAGGAAAAATAGAGAGATGATAACCTCTTTCTTCCTGGATGCAAAACCCTTGGTAATGAGATGTGCCACATAGAAGGACTTTCTGACCACAGTGGCAATTTGGTGGTTGAACGAGAGGCTGCTATGAACCTGTGTCCCCAGATCTCTTATAATACCCCCAGTGTTCAGTGGGCTACCATCAATGTGGAAATTTGTGGGAAGTGAGTTTTTCCCAAAGGGAATGATGATGCATTTTTGGCATTAAGCTTAAGGCCATGGTTTTGACACCAGTCGTTGGTCTCAGTGAGGCCTTTCTGTAGGATGTCTACATCACTTGGGGAGTTAATAATGGCTCCCAGCTTGCAATCATCAGTGAACTTGGTCAGCCAATGTCCCTCTGTGTTGACCTGGACTTCTGAGAAGTATATATCAAACAGGAGAGGACCCAGGACCGATCCCTGTGGGACACCACTCCTGACTAGTCAGTAGTCTGACTTGGAGTCTGCTACTTTCACACTGTGGGTTCTATCTGTGAGCCAGTTTGCAACCCACCTAGTGATATAGGGGCTGATGCCTAGTTTAGTGAGTCTGTCAATAATTTCTGAGTGGGGAATTGTATCAAAGGCCTTAGTCAGATCGAGGTAGGCTGTATGAACTGCCTTGCCCTCATCCACAGCTCTGGTGACTTGACTCAAAGAAATCAACCAGGTTAAGCAGACATGATCTACCCTTTCCAAAACCAAATTGCATGAGATCCAGAGTTTGGAGATTCCATATATCCTTGTTAATTAGGTCCATGATAATGTGCTCCATAGCCTTACATATCAGACTCGTCAGGCTAATGGGGCGATATCTCCTAGGGTCTGTAGTCACTCCCCCTTTATGGAGAGGGATGACTGTAGCAGTGCGCCATTCTGTAGGGACAAAGCCTAAGGTGAGGCTGTGATTGAACAGAGCACACAGGTGTGGTGACATTTCACTTTGTAGTTCATGTAGAACATAGCCAGGGATATTGTCAGGTACCATGGAAGCTGTATTCTCAGCCTTGGACAATTCATCTTTAACTAGTGCTGCAGTAATGCTGGGTTCCTGGTATTCTTCCAGTATTGTGATTGGTCCTTTAGGGGGGGAGAGATGGGTAAAGTTGGCACTGAATCTGATGGCAAGTATGTTGGCAATATCTGTTGGCTCAGTACAGGAGGTACCATTGTGCAGTAGCTCAGAGCAAATATGGGTATTGTCTTGGAGATTCTTGATATAACTGTAGAAGGCTTTGTTGTTGTTTTTAGTGTCTGCTGCAATTCTCCCTTCATAGCTAGCTTTAGCGGTTTTGATGAGGGATTTCAACTTTTTGTTGAGGCTAATAAGGGAGTTTTTTCCAGTCTTGGGACTTCATCTTTTTCTGCAAGAGTTTCTTCCTTCTGTTGTGGACTTTGTTAATGGCAGGAGACCACCAGATTGGTTTCAGTTTTTTGGAGTAGAGCATCTTGGTTCTGTTGGGTATGGCTAGTTCCATGCATTTATGTATGTGTTCATACAGTGCATTGGTGTATGATTCAGCGGTCATGCAGCTATTTTCTATTTGCATTGGTGCTGTGAAGTTAGCCACCTCTGTTTTTAGGAGCCCAAAGTCAGCTTTGGAGAAGTTTTTCATGGTGGTTACCTTTGCTGGTGATGTGGGTGAGATGTGGATTTCCTTGGTAATTAGTCTGTGGTCAGATCTAACCAGGGAGGCATTGACTATTGGTGTTGAGCAACAGTTGCCCATGTTAGCAATAACCAGGTCAAGGATGTTGCTTCCTCTAGTGGGGGTAAGAATGAGCTAGTCCAGTGCATTGGAATTAATGAATTCCAGGAGGCATTGGGCAAGTGTATTGGTTTATAACTAGTTTTCCCAGTTGAGGGAGGGGTAGTTGAAGTCACCCAGTATGGGAGTGTTAGGTTGGACCCTAATAGTTCCCAGGGTGCTTAGGAATGTGGCATGAGAGTCTTGCGACATGGTTAGGGACCTATAGCAGGCTACAACCCGAATCACCATCTTACCCACTGTTAATTGTACCTGAAGTATCCCTGATGCATTATGCTGGGCTACTAGTCTGGAGGTGTGCATATCCTTTATGAATGGCCTGTGGAGCATCGGTCCATTTTCTGGGATTGAAAGGTGTGGAATGAGTTATAGCCCTGTAGCGCAGAGGTGCTTTCTGCTGCTTTAAACCAAGTCTTCATAAAAGCACAAATGTCGATGTTCTCCATTTTGAGGAGTGTTTCGAGCAACTGCATCTTGAGACTTAGACTTCTAGCATTGAGCACCATGACCCTCATATTGCATTTATTTATATGAACAGTCATTGTGCCAGTAACTCTCAAAATAACTTCTTACTCTCTCTATGCAGCTCCTTTCAAAATAACAGGCACCTTAATGTGTTTTTTCCATTTCACAGACCATGCCATGGTTCTTTCCATTTCACAGTCCATGCCATGGTATATACGGACTTGATTATAGCTCTTGGTTTGGAGAGGAATTCCTTCAGGCACATCTGTTCAAATTTATTGGAGTGTGAAGATTATTCAGCTAGACTTGGGTCTAGGTTATCCCATCCCACTTAGTGAGAATGACTAGGCCTGAAGTATATTGCTTCCAAGTGAATGGCAGTTAAGGGGTTATAAACTACTGAATGAGGGGCTACCATTACGGCCAATTAGTGCCATATATCTGCATAGTTTGTTTTACTGTGTATCAGACGTCCTCAGGAAGACTTTTCCAGTTGATCATACTAGCGCAGAATAACCAGTATGTGCCCCATGTCCATTGGTCTCCATCCCCAGTTTCACAATCTGCTTAGTAATACAATCTCTTTCATAGGCACATCAATTGTTTATAGAAGGGTGATGACATCCTAGCTCAGTCTATATTCCTTATCCTAGTTCTGCAGTGCTAAAAATGGAGGCTCAGTAGAAAGATATCTCTGTGATAATTCCAATGTCCAGAGTTCAAGCCTGACTTCAAGTCACTGTATGGAGTTTGCATGTTCTTCTTGTATTTGCTTTATTCAGGTACACCAGTTTCTTCTCACCTTCCAGATACATGCTGCTTGAGTGGTTACACTAAATTATCCATATAAGCTGCGTTTTCCTTTGCCCTTGTGGTCTGGGTTTTGGCATAAAGAGGTCTACAGACTAACTTTTTACAGACTTTAAATAAATGCTCTAACAAATTATCATTTCTCCCTGATTAGGGTTGTTGTGTTATATTCATATATATCTTGAAGATTCATTCATCCTCACTTGCTATCAATCCTGCCTTGATAGAGAAAGTGACCTGTGCCAGAACAGTGTTAATGAGAGGTGAAGTTGGAATTAACCTCCTTGTTTCACTTTCCAAATTCAGTAAACAGTAAACATCGGTGAAACAGGGATTCATCTGTGAGAGTGGAGACCCACATTTCAGTGCCATCAGATTCCGAATGCAAACCAATAAACCAATCCCAATCCTCATCACTTTCATTCTTGACCAGGCTGGGGAAAAAACTTAAAGGCACCAGTAGAATCATCATGTCTAAATAAAATAAAATAGTTCATGACTGCCTCATACTAGTAAAAATGAACCAATCATAATCATTGCAGAAACCATCACTATGGCATTTCAAGGTGAATTCAAAGCTTGCACACACTGAAAGGGGACATTATCCATTTCTGTACAGTATCTCACTCCTCACTGTGTGGCTGGAATATCTCTAGCTCTGTCTCTAGCTCCAGAACTGGTCTTCAACTAAAAGCTTAACCCCACAATCTATAGTAACAACTGTACAGTTTTACAAATGCCAGAGTGGTAACTAACTGTCAGGATCTGTAAGGTTTCACTTTTCTAAATTCTGAATTGAATTTCAAAAAATATACTACTTCTTTATGACATATTTTTATTAACCTCTTAATGCAATTTTTCCAGGTTACTTCTCTCTGCAGTTTGCATTTAGTGCACATATACAGTCGCCTCACAGTTAAGACGTTGTCCTGTTCGATTCTCAGCTAGAGCGTCTTCTGTGTGGAGACATGCGTGAATGGACGTACTTTAGTGGAAGGTTGTACGTCAGAGCTGGCAACTTGGCATGTAAAAATCTACTGCCAATCATTAATGGACCGGAGCTCCGCTGTGGCAACCTCTAACCGGGAAAAGCCGAACAACACAACATACTTGATTAGTTTTTGTACGCTGAACTCACTTACTGAGATCTGTATTAATTCTAACTCAATTCTAACAAAAATATACTGACTTGCTTGGTGGTTTACTAGGTGGTTTTGCATTTAGCTGACAAATGAACACAGAGCATGCAGAGTTTGTATTTCATTTACCTGCATCACTGTAGATGCAGGATGCATTTTGCACCATGCATCAAAATAACAAGCACACTGGGTGCTGTTACTCCACCTAATAGATAATGAGACATCTTTCAGTAAATATTCAATACAAAATCTATTAAACAAAAAAAAATGAATATTACTTGGCTAATGTACCACAGTCACTACCAGAGTGACTCACACCTCTTCCAGAGTCATTTTGAACAAAATGCACTTCAGTCATATACCACAGGTTCATCAAAACCTTGTGGACTCTAAGTGGGAGGAACTGAACATTAGCTCATAACTAAAGAGTTAATGGTCTGAGTCTTATTACCATCAGGCTAGCAGATTTAATACCTCTGAAATCTCTTAACTTTAATTATTTCATCCCAAAGGATTAAGACAGCAGTACCTAACAAATGCACTATCAGCAAGGATACTAACTTCCTTAAACTGTCCAGTTCACAATATTTCAGGATATGTATATATATATATATATATATATATATATATATATATATATATATATATATATATATATATATATATATAAACACTACACAACGTGCATTACCTATATGAAATTTTTAGAAAACACTACTGAACTGAGCCAAGGGATGCAGAAAATGCTGAAATGTGCAGCACAAGTACCCTTATGAGACACGTCTGAGGTGAGGAGAGGTTAAAATGGACAGTGCCTAATAAGGCAGGGATGGGCAAGCATTTATACAGCAAAAACACACCTAATGGTCTTCATCCTGGCTCATGTCATTGTAAAATAATTCAAACAAAAGCAGCATCACAAGCAGATGAGCCATAAATGATTATTATTAGAATCGGAATGTCCGCAATATGTAAATGGCCAAAAATTAATAGGAAAAGTAAAAATAAACAAGTAAGCAATCACAAAGTTCATAAACTCATCAGTGTTGGCTAAAAAAAGCTTTAGAAGAGATTAACTCTGAAGTAAAAGCAAGAAAATATAAAAGTTGTGCAACTGAGGAAAATGTTAAACTTGCATGCTATTTGACTTTAAGGATCTATATTATATGTTCGAAAACACTTACCATCAAACACCTCGTCGGCGACCTTTAAAGAGCGAACTGCCATTACAGTGAAAGCCCGAATCAGCAATTCTTTTCCCTGGGAAGAAAATTGCTTGTCCCATACAAAACGGGACATAACTTCTAACATTACAAAGTGGTGGGCTTCACCACCCACACCCCCCAATGTAGGTGGCTGTGCTCCCCACATCCCCATTAATTAAATATACTAACTCCGAGATCGCACCACAGTGGGGAAAAGGGCAAACTCACTAGGACAGCCAAGCAATTATTTACCAGGAAAAAAAATCGCTGATGCAGGCTTTGGCTGAAATGCAAGTTCGCTCTTTAAGGGTCGCTGAAGAGGCATTCAATGGTAAGTGTTTTCGAACACATAACATAGATCCGAATTTAATACTAGCAAAACAATGAGTTACAGTCATAAAAAGAATAACATATAAAAAAAACATAAATGCAATGATTTAGCTATTTACATTATTTACAATGCTCAGCATATGATGATCAGAAGAGAATACGTAACATACATATTAAAAAAAGAAGGTATCTGACTCAACAGGCAAAACCATATTGAAATTAAATATTCAGAGTAGTCTCTTGAGTTTCTGCATGTTAAGATAACTGGAGCACTCACATATTTATGTACTTCTTTACATAACAAAAGTTGGAAAAAGAATACCACAGTCACTCTAGTATGCACCCCAAATATGTTTTTAATGGTTTACCATCCAATTACGAGTGAAGGTTCGGGGACCACGAGATGTTGAATTATGGTTGGCTGAATCCCGTGTTGCTGAACCTTCATATGTGTGAGTCACAGTTCAGCAAATGCCCTGTTCATTCACACATATGAGGTCGATCTTAGAACTAGAGATTGCGGTACAGTGGGGATTGGGAGATGTACCCTTTTCTCCACTGTAGTGTGATCTTGGAGTTGGTATATATAATTTGCATGGTGTGGGGGAGTACAGGGGGCTTACCTCCCTGCAAAATGTGTAGTTCAGTGTTGTACAGTACATTCATACTGCTGACAACTAGCACTTATGTTATTGGTTTGAAAGGTGTAGGGCAAACAGTATGTTGAATAATGCTGAATTCGAATAATCGGCATGATGTTCGACATACTGACTTAGTCAGTATTCCGTGTTCAATGTTGTGGTTTGATGTAATGACTGTTTTTTTTGTTTTGTTCATTGCAATTTTGAAAGTAAACCATTTTTAATAATGTAATCAGGGGGCCATATACATTAACAGAACTGATTGTTACATTCATTGTAAGAGTGGTACTTTATATAAGCTTCAAAGCTATGCTGACTTCAGCAGCAGAGATTGAGGTTATTTAGCTTTATGCTAAGCGTATAAAGTTAAAGTTAAAGTAAACTTTATTGTCATGCAGATCAACGCAGACGAAAAAGTGTGCATCACTGCATGAAATTTCAATACTAAAGTTTGTATCACAATATGACAGTTTATAGAAGGAAGACAGATTAAATTAATAAAAATTTAAACAGTAAAAATAAAACTCAAAATAAGATACTAAAAATAAATAAAGTAAAATATCAAAAGCTTTTTTTACAGCAGAAACAAAACAAATACAACAACAGCAACAGACTCAGTAGAAATATAAGGATATATAAAAACAGTGCTATAAATAAATAAAACAGGCACACATAAAACTTACCCACCAGCTAGCTATGAAAACAGAATTGCAGCAGACAGTAAAGACACCCACAAGGCCTTCTATAGTTATATAAAGAATCTCCAAGGCAATGCCCAGATTTGGTCTGAGCTACTGCACAATGATAAGTTCTATACCGAGCCAACAGATATTGCCAATATACTGGTCGAGAGATTCAGTGCCAACTTTACCCCTCTCCCCCCCAAAGGACCAATCACAATACCAGTAGAGTGCCAGGCACCCAGTATTACTGCTGCACAGGTTAAAAGAGCACTGTCCAAGGCCAAGAATACAGCTTAAATGGGACCTGACAATATCCCTGGTTGTGTTCTACATGAACTACAGAGTGACCTGGCACCTCACCTGTCTGCCCTGTTCAATCACAGCCTCACCTCAGGCTTTGTCCCTACCGAATGGCAGACTGCTACAGTCATCCATCTCCACAAAGGAGGAGTGACTACAGACCCTGGGAACTATCGCCCCGTTAGCCTGATGAGTCTGATATGCAAAGCTATGGAACGCATCATCATTGGCCTAATAAACAAGTATATAGGGGATCTATCTCCAAACTCTGGATCCCACACAGTTTGTTTTTCTGAAGGGTAGATCATGCCTGCTCAACCTGGTCGACTTCTTTAAGTCAGTCACTAGAGGTGTGGATGAAGGCAAGATGGTTCATACAGCCTACCTTATTCTGGCCAAGGCTTTTGATACTATTGCCCACTCAGGAATCATAGAAAAACTCACTAAGCTAGGCACCAACCCCTATTTCATTAGGTGGGCTGCAAACTGGCTCACAAAAAGAACCCACAGTGTGAAAGTAGTGAACTCCAAGTGAGACTGCTGACCAATCACGAGCGGAGTCCCAAAGGGTTCGGTCCTGGCTCCTCTCCTCTTTGGCATCTATGTTTCTGAAGTCCAGGCCAACATGAAGTGACTCTGGCTGACAAAGTTTGCAGACGATTGCAAGATGGGAGCTATTATTAACTCGCCAAGTGATCAAGAACGGAGCAGTCGGTGGATCAAAAAACACTTCAAACACAATAATCCACCTTGGTAACCTCTATAAGCCTGAATAAATTTTCTATTAGTTGTAATTCAAATGATTTTATTCAAAAAAAAAAACAGGATAAAAAACAGCTGGACACAGCCTGCGATACACTAACAGTTCCAATGAGGTAAACCTTTACAGTCAGATGAATTCAATCCACAATTAAAAACAATGGTGTGAAAGTCTTAATTGACTGGAGTGCTGTAAGCTCAAAGTAGCTGCTCCCAATGCTCAGTAGCTGCAACTGAAGTTAAAAACTTTGCAAATGCACATCCCAATCTACTGCACACCCCTCAAGTGTTCAAAATATGTTAAAATAACAGCAAAGTAGCAGAAAAATATGGTAATCAAATCATACCAAGTAAATAGTTCCAAAAAGTCACTTTTGTACCTCGTGGGTGTAATTGCCAAGGGTAGCAGTACCAAACAACTCCAAGGCATCAATTCCCAATGGTAGAGAAAGCAGCTGAATATAAGAAGACAAACAATTCCAAGAAACAGTTCCCAATAATCACAGTTGAACTCATGGGTATAATAACAGCACAAATAGTAAAACCAAACAAATCCAAGGAAATAATTCCCAATGGTAAGTGCTTTCATCCACTTAAACATGGACTTTCTCAAACCTGAGAAGTGGACGAAAGCGCTTACCATTGGGAACTCCCCAAGTGATGTTGACATCCTACAGAATGGCCTCACTGAGACCAATGACTGGTGTCAGAACCATGGCCTTAAGCTCAATGCCAAAATATGTGTCATCATCCCCTTTGGGAAAAACCCAGTTCGCATGAATTGCCACATTGATGGTAGTCCACTGAACACAGAAGACATTATAAGAGATCTGGGAACACAGGTTGGCAGCAACCTCTCTTTTGATCACCACATTGCCACTGTGGACAGAAAGTCCTTCAATGTGGCACATCTCATTACTAATGGTTTTGCATCCAGGAAGAAAGGGGTCATTGTCTCCCTCTATTCTTCCCTCATTAGGCCAGTCATCAAGTACAATGCCCCATTTGGCATGTACCTCACTAGAAACCTGCAACAACTGGAGAGGCTGCAAAAGTACCTCACAAAGAGGATCCTAGGTGTTAAACACTTGTCCTGTATGGACAGACTCAAAAAACTCCAACTATTCTCTGTCTCATATTGCCTACTTAGAGGCGATCTCTCCTTAACTTACAAAGCCATATCTGACCCAGCTCTGTTAGAAATGCTACATCAAAAGAAATTCCAATCCCTCTGCACCACATGTCCAAAGACCTCAACCTCATTACCACAATCAGCAGAACGTACTGAAGGGACAGGTTCATAACCCAGAGACTGCCCATGCTATGGAATAGACTTCCCATACATGTCAAGCAGAGCACCTTGCTGACCCTCTTCAAGAGAATTCTTCATGAGTGGATGGGAAATAGAAGATTCACCCCGGGGATCATTCCAGTGGTGCTACTCGACAGAGGCACTGGGAACTAAGGTCTGGTGGCACAATGCCAATGTAATCCTATGGCTAGCCTTGTAAATGCCCCAGGGCCATTAGCCTAGTACACACCTATGAACCTGTAATCTAATATATGCCATAAACTTACAGTCTGTAGTTTTTGTAGTGCATATAGAGATGTATAAAGTGAGGTATGCATAGAGTTATGTAAATAACAGTGACATATTGCACATAAATAATGTTTTACGCATTTAGCAGGTTAGGCTATGGGTTTGTTGTTCAGCAGTCTGATAGAGTGTAGGAAGAAGCTGTTATGAAGTCTGGATGTCCTGCATCTAATGCTTCTGTAGCACTTCCTTTTTGGCAGGAGTTTGAACAATCCAGAATATGGATGATGTGTTTCCTTCAATAGTGCTCGGACTGTCCCATAGCATCTGTTTAAATATATGTCCTGTAAAGATTGAAGGTTGGAGCCAATGATTTTTGCAGCCTCTTTGATGATCTTATCCAGCCCCTTCCAATCATCTTGAGACCAATTTCCATACCAGACAACAATATTGTTTGTCAATATGCTCACATCCATGGCTCTGTAGAAGGTAACTAGGACTTGTGGGGGAGGTTAGCTCTACGAAGTCTCCTAAGGAAGTGGATACATTGTTGGCATTCTCTTTATTAGATAGAAAGTATAAAGATTACTATATAGGCAAAATGAAGTTCACATTGAGAGAATGCATACAAAAGCTTGTTGTTGACACCAGGAGCAAGAAACATGTGAATTTTCTAGCTAGACATGTCATAAGAATGAGTGAACATCATGCATTTAGAATTTAGGTTTTAGAAATCATCAAACCCAATCCCAGAGGTGATAATTTTATGAACCACGCAGATTCTATTGAATTTAGATGGATTACTAAAAAGGAAGCATCCATTTTTCCTTGATTAAATGATTATGTATCCTTAAAAACTTGTGTTAAAGGAAAAAAGGGTTGAGACATTGAAATGTTTATATGTATTTTTGTAATTTGTTTCATTATCATCCTTATTAATTGATTGATGATGTCATGTTAAATGATTGATAATGTCATGTTGTCATGTTACTTGATTATATTTATAGTGGATAGGTGTTTTGCTTCTTGCCTGAAGAAGCTTGAGGTAAAAACATGTTTGCTGTGCATTATATGTCTGTTAATAAATTGACTCATATATGTCACCCTGCATGGAGTCTGCAGCTAAGTTTTTTGTTTGTAAACTATAGGATGCCAAGCAGTTTTGAATAAGTAGAGAATCCCCCCTGTGCAGACAGATGAAATTATGAAATTCCTGCAAGAGTATAACTTATCTTGATTTCTACTCCCTCACACACAAAGTTTTCTTGACAATAACAAGGACCAGCACAATTTTATAAATTCAGGTGATAATGTTTCTCATCCTTAGGTATGGCTTCAATGATCCAGACCTTCCAATGACTCTTAAATTTCACTCCAGAAATATCGCTCAACAGATTAAGAAAATTTAGATATTAGCACCTCATCAATGGACAGCTCCAAAACATATGAACACCATCAGTGTCTACTATAACACATCTCCAGCACTTACTGTCTTTTTTCATTTACAATCTATAAAGTCTAGCTTATGTTAAATATTATCTGGAAAGAAAACACATCTGCTAATCTCTAAGCTTGGGCCACTGACTTAACATTGAAGTAGAATTCCATACATAATACCACTCATCTTTCATAAGACTTCCCTTTCCTGTTTTCTCCACCTAATAGATATTTTCTTATTCTTTGCAGAGCCTTAGATTTCCACATATCTATCTATATATATATATATATATATATATATATATATATATATATATATATATATATATATATATATCATACATGCCTTTTCTTTCTGGACTTGGAACTATTTTCTTCAAGACCAAACACAGATGCTTCCATTTGATTCTTCTATGTGGTAGATCCAAATAGTTTGTAGCTGCAGATGTGAAAACCAGTGCTCACTCTTCAATGAGAGCTCTTCTTCTAAAGCTGGTAAGCCATGTAGAGGACTTTTCTTAGGGTAAAATTTGGTGCCATCCCCTTGTCAGCTATAAAGTCACACAGGCTACATAAAGGGCAATCCAAAGCTTATCTGAACAATCCTGTCTTGGTTTGTGATTTATTTTTGAGCTGCCTGGTAAGAGAAATTTTATTTGAATTTATATTTTATTTCTTACCACTGTTTTTCATTGTTCATAGAAAGAAAGGGATAGGGGGGCGTGGCCAAGGATGAACACAGGATAGCAGCAGATTTCTTCAGCTCCACCAATTTCATTACACTGACAGGAATTAATTACTTAAAAAATTAATTTTTGAAGTAATTTTCTTTCTAAATACGTTTGTTTTATATAGTTCTTGAACTATATCTAAAAAAGAAAGGAAATCTTAACAATATTCCTGTCAGAAATCACTGTGGAAATTTTCCTGTCAGTTTATCAGTCTGAAATGAGTTCCAGTAAGACAAATTCTCAAGACTCCAGCATCAAGAAAGAACTTCAGTCTCTGATAATTATAATCCAGCAACTTACTGATAAAATCGATAAAATGGATACTAAAATAGACACCTTCATAGAAAAAACTACAAAACAAATAGACCTGTTACATACAGACCTGCAACAACAGAAGAACCAGATGACAGGCATAGAAGAAGCTGTGAATGACATGGAAAATAGAATCCAAGAAGAGGAAATCAACATTGAGTTTCTGCTGAAACAAAATACACATTTACAAACAAAGCTGGATGACCTGGAAAATAGATCTAGACACAATAACATTAGGATTTTTGGACTGCCAGAAAATATTGAAGGTAACAATATTACTTCTTTTTTAACAACTTGGCTCCCTAAAACTTTAGACTTACCAGAAGCATTATCTTTTGGTATCGAAAGAGCACATAGACCTATAGCTAATACTAACTCTAACAAAAAATATCCTAGATCAGTTATAGTTAGATTTCTATCATCTTTTGATAAAGAGATGGTTCTTAAATCTGCTTGGGCTAAAGCTCCTGTTAAGATTAATGAGACAACTGTGCGTTTTGACAATGACTATTCTTCCATGGTAATAGCTAAAAGAAAAGTTTTCCTGCCACTAATAAGGGAGCTTAAAAAGCACAGTTTAAAACATACCTTCTGTTTCCTGCCAAGCTTAAAATCTTCCTTCCTGATGGTCCTAAGGTTTTCGATGATTTAGACTCTGCTTTACTGTTTGTCAAAGAAAAAAGGATTTTGGATAAAATAGTAGAAATGGAATGGGCTAGTTCTTCATTAAAGAGATTGGCAACTGAAGCTTCATGGAAGACTTCAGAGAAGAAGAAGAGACTAAAAAACAAATGATTTGTTATATGTTTTTTTCTCTCATCATTTTAGTTCATTATTAATCTTTTGAATATAGTTCCTGCATTTCCAGAAAGCCACAAATATTTTGGAAAAGATTTAATCAAAGTTATTCTCTATGTGCAAAGAAATGTTTTGTTTCATAACCAGTCAAAATACCTGAAGATTTAATGGCAAGCTGTGATTCAATTTGTTTCTCTTTCTGAAAATAAGTAAGGTTAGTAATTTGATACATTTTTTATCATTACCTTTTTTTCCTTCTCCTTTTATTATTTTCTTTGTTTAAACAATGACATTCTATTTAGATTATGTAGTGGGTAAAGGGTGGGGGAGGGCAGGGAGAGAACAGTAATGAAAATATCATTAATAGAATAATAACATATTTATTCCTTGTAAAAGTTTTTATAAGTTCTTCAAATGCTATTTCTAATTATACTTTCTTGATTATACTGCTTATGCCTGTTTGTAAATAATCTGTTATGCTTTAACTAATAATAATCAGAACTAAATAAGAGTAAATAATATGTTTTATTTTAACTCTATTAATATAAACAGTAAGTAACATTCCATTGTATATACTTCTTACAGCTTTCTCTTACATTTTTATTTCTGCCTCACTCCCTTTTATTTTCTACTCTTTTTCTTTTCTTTATTAATATATAGAAATGCTTTTGATTGTGTGGGCACAGTGAATAATAGGATTTGTATGAAAATTGAGTTGGGATAAGAATGTTGAGTTTTATTGCTTGTTGGTAATTTTGGGCTTAATTTCACTTACATAGAGGCTGTAATGATCTGTGGAATACATTGTGAAGGTTTTGTCATGTTTAGATGCATTTACACTGCTAAATGAATGTTTGTCACTAGTTTTAATAAGTTTCCCACCAAAATGTTAAGAGAGACAATCTGAGATGTGGGCTGTCTCATGCACAGTGTTCATGAGTTACTTCAGAAGCTTCAGCTCACAGAATTCTCACAGAGAAACTGAAAGCAGTTAGTATAACCTTTGACATAGTTATCACACTGACACGCCACAGATTCAGGAAAATACTCTATTCATAAAATATGTCAGTTATAATGTTTTGTTTCATAACCAGTCAAAATATCTGAAGATTTAATGGCAAGCTGTGATTCAATTTGTTTCTCTTTCTGAAAAAGTAAGAGGCTGTAATGGTCTGTGGAATACATTGTGAAGGTTTTGTCATGTTTACATGCATTTACACTACTAAATGAATGTTTGTCACTAGTTTTAATAAGTTTCCGCCAAAATGTTAAGAGAGACAATCTGAGATGTGGGCTGTCTCATGCACAGTGTCCATGAACTACTTCAAAAGCTTCAACTCACAGAATTCTCACAGAGAAACTGAAAGCAGTTAGTATAACCTTTGACATAGTTATCACACTGACACACCACAGATTCAGGAAAATACTCTATTCATAAAATATGCCAGTTATAATGAGTCTAAATGATGTAGTTTCTTGTAGTAAGTAAATGTCTTATTTAGAAGGCATAGAAAATGAAACATTTATTTAAATGTTTTTGAAAATATACTTAACAACAGCATAATAATCTGTGTTAAAAATTTGTGTTCCAAACATATACTTTACTATAACTCATTTAATTCATCTGATTGACAAGCATAAATAATCTTATAACTCTATTCTGGAAGAAATGTCATGTGATATATTTTAAAGCAGTAGGTTAGCATTATTGTAAAATCTGGTTACTAAAATGTGTTTGCTGTGCATTATTTTGTATAAAGCAGACAGATTTATTCTAGGGACAGCGAGTAGGATAGTGCTCAGCAAAGACACAACTCAGTGAGATCAGATATATATATATATATATATATATATATGTGTGTGTGTGTGTGTGTGTGTGTGTATGTATGTGTATGTGTGTGTGTAGGTGTGATGGCTTTTTTTTATATAATAATGCAAGTGTTTCTGAGAATCTGCATAACTATCCAATATGATTTATAATAATTTCTATGAATACAATATTTTACTCTATTGACAAAATGAATGTTTGCCACAAGTTTTAATAAGTTTCCCACCAAAATGTTAAGGGAGACAATCTGGGATGTGGGCTGTCTCATGCACAGTGTCCATGAACTACTTCAAAAGCTTCAACTCACAGAATTCTCACAGAGAAACTGAAAGCAGTTAGTATAACCTCTGACCTAGTTATCATACTGACACACCACAGATTCAGGAAAAATACTCTATTCATAAAATGTCAGTTATAATGAGTTTAAATGATGTAGTTTCTTGTAGTAAGTAAATGTCTTATTTTAGAAGGCATAGAAAATGAAACATTTATTCAAATGTTTTTGAAAATCTACTTAACAACAGCATAATAATCTGTGTTAAAAACTTCTGTTCCAAACATATACTTTATTATAATTCATTTAATTCATCTGATTGACAAGCATAAACAATTTTATAACTCTATTCTGGAAGAAATGTCATGTGATATATTTTAAAGCAGTAGGTTAGCATGATTGTAAAATCTGGTTACTAAAATGTGTTTGCTGTGCATTATTTTCTATAAAGCAGACAGATTTATTCTAGGGACAGCAAGTAGGATAGTGCTCAACAAGGACATAACTCAGTGAGATCAGATATATATATATATATATATATATATATATGTGTGTGTGTGTGTGTGTGTGTGTGTGTGTGTGTGTGTGTGTGTGTGTGTGTGTGTGTGTGTGTGTGTGTGTGTGTGTGTATGTGTATGTGTGTGTGTATGTATGTGTGTGTGTCTGTGTGTATGTGTGTGATGGCTTTTTTTTTAATAATGCAAGTGTTTCTGAGAATTTGCATAACTATGCAATATGATTTATAATAATTTTTATGAATACAATATTTTACTCTATTGACAATAATGAGTTTAAATAAATGCTCATATACAAACAATTCAAGATTTTTTTTTTTTGGAAGCTGTTAATAGTATTCACATGACAGAAAATAGATGCATCTTAATATATGTAATGTCTGAATCATATTAGCCAAAGTTTTTGATTTAAATGAATGTTAAAACCTAATTTTCTCTCCTCTTGATTTCTAACATCAAGATTATTTGAATGCTATTTGAATACAAGTGTTATATATTACATAGATCTATATAGTAGTATGAACAGTTTAAAAAAAAAAAGTTTATTTTAGTTTATATGATGCTGTTTTACCAAATGTGTAGTTTTGTCTTGATAGATAATTGAATTGAAAACTGTTAACCTCAGTTAAATATAACTAGTATTAAATTGATAAGGTGCTAGCTGAGGTACTGCTGCTTAGGGTAGGGGGTTAACTTGAGTAATAAATACTACTCTAAGTTGGAGTTTTCAACTCCAGGCTGGATGCAAGGTTTAATCCTTACATTATTTTCACTTGTTCATTGTTATATGTATATAGTTTTGACATCCACAATATATTTTGTACACTCATTGTCACTACAAACAAAATTGAATCCTATACAAAATCCCATAAGAGATTTAATAAATACAGCTATATTTAAAGGTACACCTAAAAGAGGAGATGTAACATTATTTATCTTGTTATTTGTTATTTTGATCATAAGATTCTTGAGTTTTAAAAATGCCAAATGACATCTTTAAAAGGAATTTCTTTAAACATTAATGGATTGAATAATCCGTGTAAAAGGGCAAGCCTAATAAGATACATTAATTTACACAAGGCCAATCTAGTCTTCCTGCAAGAAACCCATCTCTTGAAAAAAAAGATATTGATAAACTAGCCACTAATAAGTATACAGTATTGGTTAGTTCAGAGCACACTCAGAAAAAAATAGGAGTGGCTATTTTATGGAATAAAAGTATGCCCATTCCTAAAACCATTAAGTCTTTTCAGGATGACAAAGGAATGTTTTGTATGGTTACAATACAAATTAATGGGAAGACTTGCACTTTAATTAATGTATATTGGATACCTGGAATTGGTATTAATATAGTGAAATATCATATTGATAAGATCATATCATTCTCTATAGGGGATATTATTTTAGCTGGTGATTTTAATTGTATACTACATGAAAGTGATACTACCACTATAAGGAAAAGAAGAATTACATCTAATGCAAAACATTTAAATGATTTTGCTAATTCTTATCATTTGAATGATATTAATAATCAGATAGATTCAAAATCATTAGCATACACCTTTTTTTCTAACAGATACAAAACTTATTCAAAAATAGATAGGGTCTTTATTTCTAACCAGATGGTAACAGATTTAATTAATTCCAAAATCATTTCATGTCCTATATCTGATCATAACTCAATTGTTTTTGAATTCATGATAAAAATACTCATAATGTTCAGATCAAAAGGATACCAGCATACTTAACTCAGCTAAAAGACTATAAAGAATATATACTTTCAGAAGTACAACATTTTCTAGACATAAATAATACTCCTGAAGTCTCCATTGTCTATGTTTGGGATGCCTTAAAATCATATCTATATGGACAAAGTATCAGATGGTATAATAATAAAAGGAAATCTTGGGATAAGGAATTGTTAGATATTCAAAGTAAATTAGACTCTTATAAACATAATAATAAAGAAAATATTATGGACAAGAAAGTTATTGAAGAAATAAACAAACTAAATGAGAAATGCAAAGAAATTTTAACTCATAAAGTTAAAATAACTTTAGAGAAATACAAGTTTTTGTCTTATTCAATAAGCCCCAAATACTTACATAGACTTAAAAATAAAACAAAAGATTGAATAAACAAAACCATATCAAAGAAATCTTTTCTCTAAGGAAAAAGAAGAATGTTTCTAGTATACCAGAAATACTGGATGAATTTAGAAATCACTTTCACAAGATTAACCATAACAACATTAACATGGAACCTAAAGATAAAATAAAGGAGTTTATAACCACAAACATGAATAAAAAGCTTAATAAACAACAGATTAAACTATTGGACAAGAGTATTTCATATACAGAAGTTATTACACAAATAAATAAGCTTAAATCAAACAAAGCACCGGGTAATGATGGTATTATACCAGAGATATATAAAATCCTTTCTAAAACTACATATTCATTAATACATAAGGTTTTATTTTGGCCCAAACTGAGTTAATAACCCCCATCTTGGCAATATACATTTATTTCACCAATTTTAAAACCTAATAAAGATCCAACTAGATGTTCTTCATATCGACCCATCTCATTACTTAATGTTGATTATAAAATGTTTATGAGTATTTTTGCTGATAGATTGAAGACAATCATCCCGGCATTATAGATATAGATCAGGCGGGCTTCATTGAAAATAGAAATACTTTTGTTAATATAAAAAGAACTTAAACATTAAATGATTATGCAAATAGGAAAAAGAAAGATTTAACACTTATTAGTCTTGATATAGGTTCAGCGTTTGATTCAGTAAGTTGGGACTATCTGTTTACCTTACTGAAATGCACAAACTTCTCTGATGCATTTGTAAATTTAATTGAGCATTTATACAAAGGAACGCTGGCTTATATTAAGGTAGGAACATATGTTTCACATAAAATACCCATTCTTAAAGGTACAAAGCAAGGATGTCCACTTTCTCCACTATTATTCACTTTAGTAATGGAGCCTTGGGCTAATTTGATTAGAAACAATACTGACATAGAGGGTTTTGAAATAGACGAAAATACAACATCAAAAATTCAACTTTTGCAGATGATGTTCTAATTACATCAGCAGGATCTAATTCTTCTATGCAGTCTTTATTTGATAAAATGATGAATTTTAAAAGTATTTCCGGTTTAATATTCAATGAAGAAAAAACTAAAATACTACCTATATATACACAAAAAATATTCTCATTAGTGATTTTACTAAATATGTACCCAATTCAGGTCAGATAACTTATTTAGGTATAATACTATCTAAAGATATTAAATCTATTATATATAATAACTATAATACCTGTTTTCTTAATATACAAAATCTTTTTAATACCTGGAATAATATGTTTTTACTATGGAGGAGAGACTTACAATTATTAAAATGATAATATTCCCCAAGATTTTATACTTAATACAATCAATAATACTTTCACCTACAAAAATAATTATCAAGAAACTGAATACACTAATGTTAAATTTCTTATGGGCACCTAATAGACCTAGGATTGCATTAAAGAAACATACGAATAGCTGGTCTCAAGGGGTATTTCTTTTCCAGACTTTAATTTATATATTATCTCTTCTATTATAAAAGTTATTACTTTATTAATAGATCAGTCATATATCGCAAAATGGAAAGATTATTGGGAGCTAATTAGTATGCACTTCATGAAAATCTCCTTAACACATAAAAATATGATTGTAAATAACTCCATGTTGTGGTTGCTAAAGGAATTTTGTACTTCACCTATTACACCTAAACATATGGTTTGTTACCCATTAAATATTATTATTAGTTATCATAACTTTATATTCATGCACCCTAAGTATAGGGAATGGAATTTTATTGTATTCCCTATAATGTATACTCAGGGTATGCTTATGTCATCTACTTCTGAAGGAGCTCATTTAGCTATAGATAAATGGTATCAGCTGATATCTGATAATAAAGTTAAAAATCTAGATTTCTTAAAACAAGAATTTGATCTAAGAGAAACTTGCTGGTTAGAGGTTCAGATCTTTAGACAACATCTCATTGATAGAATAGATCTAATGTCTATAACAGTTAAAGAATCTATTCCAAAACTGATTGATTACTTGATATTAAATTTACAGCATAAAGTTTCTGATAAAGGTAATCTTTCATATATACATAAAATTATCAGACAAGAAACCTTTAACAGTGTAGATTCATACTGGAATTATTTCACCTCTATTAATGGGGACCCACCAACTCAACAAGATAAACAATATATATTGGAATCTGCTTATAGAACTACATCTTCCATTGTCTGGAGACTTTATACATGGAAATTTTTACATAGATCATTTAATAGACCTTTGATGATGAATAAAAAAAATAATAAAGATAATCAATGTAAGAGATGTAATGTAGAAATTAATGCTGACTGGGCTCATATGTTTTATGACTGTATGAAGTTGAAAGAATACTGGAAGTCAATTAATGAATTTTTGCAGGCTCTTTTTACAGATAATTTCATTATTTCTAAGTCTCTTATATTATTCAACACACCTGTACCTCAATGTGTTAAAAAGATTAAGCTTCACTTGTTATGGTCTATCCTAGCAGTGGCCAGGAAAATAATAACTAGAAATTGGATTTCAGATACACCTCTTTCGTTCAATGAATTTAAAAATGTTATGAATATAATGTGCCATATGGAAATAAGCACAATTAGAATGAGAACAACTAGAAAAACATCATATTATATTGTATGGGATAATTTACAAAATTTGTTAAAAAAATTCTAATTTCAATAGCACGGTATTTTAGTTTAATTCATTGATCTGATTGTAGTGGATGTCTTTGTAAATACTTTAGTTGTTTTGTTGAATATTATAATAATAACAACAAACCAAACACCTTGTGCGTGATCCTCTGAAGGCAATAAAACGTTGCAAATTATAAAGCTTTAAAGTACAATGATGCACTCAAGTGTATATGAAAAACTTTTATTCCATTGAGTAAGCGCTTTCGCCAAAGGCTTCTTCAGACTCTTTTACAAAATAAAAATTCTTAAAACCTCTTTAAAAACCTTGCCATTGCTTATTATTGGCTGTTAGATATAAAACTTATCACATGGTAAGTTCTAAAAGAAATACGAACATGAAGCTGTGTAAAACAAAAACCACAACATCTTACAAGACTGTGACAATTACTTAAAATACATATAAATATCTTTTAAAGATACGTGCGTTTAAAAATTCCACATGTCATAACAGTCCCCTGGCACATGCTGTTAAAACCTCAAAACTCTCGAAACAATCAGACCACATACTACTTTCCCGAACAATAAAACCCTACATTAGCAACCACTGGTGTCAAGGATTGTACCAATGTCGGTTGAATAAACTAAAAATATACATATACGAATAAAGGGATAAGGACATCACTTAATGATTACATTCTATGAACAAAGGTGCAATACATGAACTACAAGGCTCACAGTATACTTAGTATAAACCGGGTCTCAAGTACACATCTCTTTCACACCGCTGTAAACATTGATAAAATAGGTCCAAACTGATGACAGTCATACCCTTGTTTGCACTGGTGAACATACGTGGCTGTGTAAGACTACCGTGAATATTATAATAATACCTATTTTTAATTACTTGTATAAAATTGTTATGATATTTCTCTTATATGTTAAAACAATAAACCTGTTTTGAAAAAAAAAAAAGAAAGAAAGGGATAGTTTGTAGACAATATTTACTTTGATTTATATTTTGTTGTCTTACCTTTGATTTTCACTGTTTTTTGTTAGAAAGAGACAGGCAAAATCTAGACAACCTAAAGGACCTAGTCAGCTATTAAGTCACACAGACTACAGAGGTGAGAGGTTGGCATATTGATTAAGGTATTTACTTTCCAGACAGAAAGTGCAAGGTTTGAATCACACATGGGGTAATTGGCTGGACTTAAAATATCCCACAAGGGCAGTTAGCCTAGTGCTAATCTATGAAAGGACAATCCAGAGCTTATCTAAACAATTATTTATTGGTTTATTAATCTTTACTGTTAAAAAGAGGCACAACTATGAGTAATAGAGAGCAATAACTACTGCATGTGACATAAAGCAATCCCAGCATTGGTCTGACTTTCAGAATTTGAACAGTGGGGGGGGGGGTGGAGCCTAGATGGCTAACTGAGAGCAGTGAATTTTGAGAGCTCCATAAATTAGTATAATACTATAGGAAAATGTTATTATTTTCAAGTTTAAAACATCAGAAATCTATAGATAAACTACTAAACTGCATAAATATCAATTTTGGTAGAGATATACAAAAATTTTCCTGTCAAGTATCTTGGAGACATGTTGAGTCACTGAATATGAACAACTCAAGGAATTCTCATCCAGATGCTGCTTTGAAAAAATAACTGCAATTGATGACATCTACCTTACAGGAACTATCTTTGAAGAAGGGTGGCTTTAAAAATGACTTAGAAAACCTACAATTAAATTCTCAAAAACAGATTGATACTCTTAGGAAACTATTACAGCAACACCATACAAAAATAACACATATAGAGACTTCTCTAAATGATATTGAAGGGAGACTCAAAGAGGAAGAATTCCAAAAATAATTTCTGCTTAAACAGAATACATGGCTGTTTAACAAAATAGATGTCTTACAAAACAGGGAAAGGAGAAACAACATAAGGATCTTTGGTCTGCCTGAAAACACTGAAGGAGAAGACATTATTTCATTCTTAACCTGGATTTGTCAATTTTTAGACTTGAAAGAGAGACTTTCATTTGGGATTGAAAGGGCGCATAGAGCACTGAGGAAACCTGCTTCTAACTCAACAAATGCTCCACCTACATCCATAGTTATAAAATTTCTTTAATGTCTGGACAAGGAACTAATATTAAAATCTGCTTGGAGAAAATTAGCCTTAAAATACAATCAAAGCCTTATAAGGTTTGACAATAATTATTCTTCCAGAATACTAGAACAAAGGAAAAAAGTCTGGCCAATTATAAAACGGTTGAAACAAAACAACATTAATGCACAGCTGGCCTTTCCAGCCAAGATCAAAATACTTTTTTACCAATGAGATGAAAACCTTTAATGACTTAGAAGATGCTACTATAATCATCAAAAACAACAACATAGTGTCTATCCCAGAAGAAATGGAATGGATGGCTCCTACACTTAAAAGAATAAAAGAAACAAATCCTTGGACGGATGCTAGAAAGAACTGATTCCAAGATAGCTGTCCCAAAAAATAACTCTTACAACTACATCTCTCAAAGTATCAACTGATATGGTACATCACTTGTCATCTGTTTTTATTTAAAAGAAGGAGAGTTTCTTAAACAACTGAGAAATGGTAATGATTTATTCAGAATGTTCAAAGAGTGCAATAATTCTTCACAAAGGTAGGTCAAGATGGGTTACTATTTACATTATATATGAGCCAATCAAAGCAACATATAGTACAAACACAGAAGTTTCTATTCCCCCTACTTGAACACAATGAATACTTATCTTGTTCATTTTTCATTTATTTTGCTTATAATAATTTAAGTAATTAACTAATTCAACAAGGTACCATTCATCAGAGTTCAGACTCAAATGTAACAAATTAACATGATATATAATAACAGTTATAGTAGAGTGTTTTGAAAAAAAATGCTGTGTTGGAGACTAATCCCTTCTTCAGTTAAAGTATGATTTAGAAATGTCATGTATATCCTGGTTAAATAATAGTAGCAAGCTCTTAGTACAAATATCATTATTCTGTCTAAATATAGTTAACATCAATTATAGCAGGTATCACAGCTACGAGTGCTGTTTGATCAATCCTGATATGGTGTACATGGATGCAGCTGTGTCTGGCAGCTAGTGCAAATGTCATTATTATTCTGTCTAAACATAGTTAATGTCAATTATGGCAGGTATAGCTTCAAGTGTTGTTTGATCAATCCTGATATGGTGTGCGTGGATGCAGCCATGTCTGGCAGCTAGTACAAATGTCATTGTTATTCTGTCTAAACATAATATCACTTATGGCAGGTATCATAGCTTTGAGTGTTGTTTGATTAAGCCTGACATGGTGTATGTGGATGTAGCATTGTCTGGCGGCTGTTATATGTTGCCGTTTTCATCTCCGGGAAGATGTGAGTTGCGGCTTGGGAATGAGGTTTGCTGATGCTTGTGTATTAGGAAGAGACATTTGGTGTTTTAGCCTGGATCCAGGGGAAAGGGTTGGATTGAACTGTAATTTGGGATATTTTGGCAGAGAATGGTTTGTTTGTATGTTTGCTGAGTGAGAGGTGGGAGGGCTGAAGGAGTGTGCTGTCTCTTGTTGTGGCGGCTTGTTGGGATGCTTTTTTTTCTTTTTTTTTTTTGCTCTGTTTGTTTTTTTTTCCTGACTGCTGCCTCGCTGAAAGGGAGGGAATTTAGGCTTGAAGTTGCAGTGAAGTGAAGCTTTGCTTCAGGTGCACCATGAGCCTCTGGTATGTAGTACACAGACACACTAACAGAAACAGATGCCCCATGTTGCTATGGTAACGGAGACAGAGTGACGATAATGCTTAACGGCCCTGAGGTGCCTCCGAGATGATTCTCGGCAATGACGTTTTTGGTTTTAAAATATATATATATATATATAATAAAAGGGCTGTTTTAAACCACATGTGCACATAGTGATGGTCTCTCAACACATCGTTTAGCTCATTAAGTTGATTCTTGATAAAAAAACACACACACAATAGTTATGTAATGTATGATTTTAGTAAATCTAGACATAAAGTACATAATTGACATATATGATGAAGCAGTCTTCAGAATTTAGATATTAAAGACAGGATTTAATAACATGGGCTTGTGTATAATAACACTACTGTCTTAACTTGTCATAAATGACATACACTATATTGAACATCAAGGTGAAGCATGATGATTTTCTTATATAAGTATATATCATAACAAGTCATGTAATTGCTTTAACCTGAATTGCAGTTTGTGTAACCCATCTTGACCATAAATAATACTTAAGTGGTTACCAAGGTAACTAATATTTTATACATGACATCAAACTGACAAAGTTGTTCAAGAGAACTATGCAAAGCATTCTGACATATTCACAAGATTTATGCAGAATAATTAGTAATTCTTCATTTAAAGAAATACCTAAACTTATGAAATACCTATATGAAATCATATATAATGATTATGACATGGGAAATAGTATTTCAAAATTTTACAAGATATTGATGAATTATAAAACAACACCAAATTCCTCATATTGGAATTATATAACAAAAGGACACTCATTACAGCTAACTGAAGAAATTAAATCATATATTTTATTATCAATAAAACATACATCCTTTACACAATACTGGAAAGTTTTTAATTGGAAATGCTTGCACAAAGCATTCTTAACTCCAGATAGAATTATTAAATTTAATTCTTCCGCAAAGGGAATATGTTGGAGGTGTGAGCAAATACACAATGCAGATTGGAATCACATTTTTTTCGACTGTGTTAAAATTAAGCCATTTTGGAATGGTATTACAAACTTTTTACAAGCTTTATTTAATGAATTGTTTAACTTATCTAAAACTCTAGTATTATTAAATATGAATGAAGGTCCTCATTTGAATGAGTCAAATATGTATGTAGTATGGACAATACTTGCAATCTCAAGGAAGTGTATAACAAGAAGATGGAATACAAACACAATACCAACTTTGGAAGACGTCTGCAGCCTACTGAAGACCACAGCATTATTGGAAATTAAAATTAAAGAACTAAGAATTTACCCAAAGTCATGTATCAACAACCCTTGGGGAAAAGTCTTATCATTGATTGACACTTTACAATAACTGAACAGATGCACTCTGATAACTGGATTGTTATACCTATAAAGTAATTGTATATACTGAGTTGCAGGCGGATGTAAATAGAGTACATAGGTATTTAAGATGTTATATACAAATACTATGGAATTTATTCAACTGTATTTGAAAAAAAAATGAGGAAAATAAAAGAATTTGAACAGTCACAGCAACAATTTTACTGCATTTACTTTAGCATTTAGTGTACATTGTTTGTGCGATATTTCTCACAGACGTTGATTTAACGCTCTGAATTCTGGGGTCGCTGATTTTTATTATTCTTTTCTTTCATAATGTTTTATTTATTTGAAGATAAATATGGATTCCTTAAATGAGTATGCCATTCATTATTTGCTACAGCACAATATCTGCTACAGTATAGTAAATGCTATGTATATTTCAAGGTAACAGCTGATAATACTGCTGATCTGTGTTCCAAGTGATATGGGAGCCTAGACGGCCAACTGAGAGCAGTGAATTTTGAGAGCTCCATAAACTAGTATAATAATATAGGAAAATGTTATTACTTTCACGTATAAAACATCAGAAATATATAGATAAACTACTAAACTACATAAATATCAATTTTGGTGGAGATATACAAACATTTTCTTGTCAATAACTCGGAGATATATTGAGTCACTGAATATGAACAACTCAAGGAATTCTCATCCAGGTGCTGCTTTGAAAAAAGAACCGCAGTTGATGATATATACCTTACAGGAACTATCTTTGAAGATGGATGGCTTTAAAAATGACCTAGAAAACCTCAAATTAAATTCTCAAAAACAGACTGATACTCTTAAGGAACTATTACAGCAACACCATAAAAATAACAAATATAGAGACTTCTCTAAATGACATCGAAGGGAGACTCAAAGAGGAAGAATTCCAAAAAGAATTTCTGCTTAAACAGAATACATGGTTGCTTAACAAAATAGATGACTTAGAAAACAGGGAAAGGAGAAACAACATAAGGATCTTTGGTCTGCCTGAAAACACTGAAGGAGAAGACATTATTTCATTCTTAACAACGTGGATTCATGAATTTTTAGACTTGAAAGAGGGACTTTCACTTGTAACTGAAAGGGTGCATAGAAGACTGAGGAAACATGCTTCTAACTCAACAAAGACTCCATTTAGATCCATAGTTATAAGATTTCTTTCATTTCTTGACAATGAACTAATATTAAAATCTGCTTGGAGAAAATCAGCCTTAAAATACAATCAAAGCCTGATAAGGTTTGACAATGATTATTCTTCCAGAATACTAGAACAAAAGAAAAAAGTCTGGCCAGTAATAAAACTGTTTAAACAAAACAACATTAAAGCACAGCTGGCCTTTCCAGCCAAGATAAAAATATTTTTTGCCAATGAGATGAGAACCTTTAATGACTTAGAAGAAGCTGCTATATTCTTCAAAAACAACATTGTGTCTATCCCAGAATAAATGGAATGGATGGCACCTACTCTTAAAAGAATAATATAAACAAATAATTGGACTGACGATAGAAAGAAGAAACAAAAAACTGATTCCAAGATAGCTGTCCCAAAAAGTAACTCTTACAACTACATCTCTCAAAGTATCAACTGATATGGTACATCACTTGTTCTCTGTTTTTATTTTAAAAAGAAGGGTTTCTTAAGCAACTGAGAAACAGTAATGATTTATTCAAAATGTACAAAGAATCCAATAATTCTTCACAAACAAAGGGGGGTCAATATGGGTTACTATTTACATTATATATAAGCCAAACAGAGCAACATATAATACCAACATAGACGTTTCTATTCCCCTACTTGAACTCAGTGAATACTTATCTTGTTCATTTTTCATTGATTTTACTTATAATAATTTAAGTAATTAATTAATTAATTCAACATGGTACCATTCATCAGAGTTCAGACTCAAATGTAACACATTAACATCATATATAATAGCAGTAACAGTAGAGTTTTTTGAAAAAAAATGCTGTCATGGAGACTAATGCCTTCTTCAAAGTATGATTTAGAAATGTCATGTATATCCTAGTTAAACAATAGTAGCAAGCTCTTAGTACAAATGTCATCATTATTCTGTCTAAATATAGTTAACATCTGTTATGGCAGGTATCACAGATACGAGTGCTGTTTGATCAATTCTGATATTGTGTGCATGGATGCAGCTGTATTTGGCAGCTAGTACAAATATCATTATTCTGTCTAAACATAGTTAATATCAATTATGGCAGGTATCAGCTTCAAGTGCTGTTTGATCAATCCTGATATGGTGTGCATGGAAAGGCTCATCCAGACTCTGCTACAGTTTGCTGTGAAGGAAAGGTTAGTTTGCTTTTATTTTTTGTATTACTGTATTGCCTTTCTATATTTTGAATACTGTAGTTTGTTTTCTTTACGTTGTGTTTTGCTTGCATTCTGTTATAACAGCATATTAAAACTTCAAAAGAGACCACAGCTCTCTCTGTTCTGAGTCAAGCAGAATTTTTCCCCACCGTCCCACCCATTTAAGTTGTCTTGTTAAATACCACTGTCTTTCTAGTTGCCCACCTCTTATGTTAATCTGACCATATATCTCATTTCTCTCTACTTTCACTGGCTTATGTGAGTAATCACAAAATCATCATTTTTGAAATCCCACCCCTTCAATTATTTAAATTTATTGGCCATCCTACAGTAGGTTCATAGGTTCATAGGTTCATAGGTTCATACTAGGCTATCTGCCCTAGGGCATTTATAAGCCTAGCCAGAATGTGTTTGGCTTTCGCCACCCATTTTAAATCTATTTTGCTATGCCCTTTTTCGAGGTTAGTATACTGTGCCTCTGTCTAACAGTGACACAGAAGTATTTCATAGTACCAAAATACAAAAGTGACCACCCCTTTCAATCCATCTTGCTGTTTTAAAAATAGTAACTCTCCACTAAACCTTAACTTTTTAAACAGGTAAAACTCAAGTTACCTACTTTCACATCTAACTTCTCTAGTGCACAATGCAGAGTGCATTCTTTTCAATCTTACCTTTAAGCATCCCTGTGACTAGCACTTTCTCTAATACCTGCTGGAAAGCACTAGGAAGCCTTAAACTCATACAAACACTGAACTCTCCTTGTTAACAAGGAGAAATTAATAGTAGGCACTAAACAGCCTATAATTGCAAAGTACCTTGCTAAGGAAACAGCTGCTATACTTTACAAAGAAAAAAAAAAGCCCCAGACCAGGCATGTCCAAGGGTCAGCTTCCGGTGATTTCTCCTGTCCACCAGGTGAATCTGGGCATACTGGGACAATGCAGCAATTGCCTCATGTACACAGACAACCCTCTCCTCCTACCACCCAACACTACAATCTGTGAGAGATGCACTTACATAGCCAAAATGGAAGCAAAGCTCTCTCCACCCAAGATTGTGCTAAACAGTCAAGAGGAGAAATTTAACACCCACACTATACCTCAAGCAACACATAGCCCTTCTAAACCCCCACCACCAACACCCACATATAGCAACACTAAATCCACATATGCAGAGGCCCTTAACTGTAACCTGCCCAAGCAACAAAGACCGCTGAAGCTGAAACGCAAACAAACACCAATCACAACCAATGTGTCACATAGTTCACAACACCAGTGTGCCACCCAGCAACAGCCCCTAAGGCAAGACAATGTACCTAACACTTTAGTCATAGGTGACTCTATAGTCTGGCACACTGATGCCCCTCTCACCAGGTTGAATAAGGAGAAAATTACAGTAAGCTGCCTGTCTGGTGCCAGGATCCGCCACATAAGGCATGAACTCAAGTCACTCCACAACAAGTACAAATATGACTCTATTATTGTCCAAGTTGGAGTGAATGACTTGAGACATACCTCCCTGGACTACATGAAAAGAGACATGGAAGAGCTCTCGGATCATGTGGCCCAGGCAGGTATGACCCTAGCCCTGAGTAGCATCCTGCCTTCGCCCAGAATGATACCACAATATAAGGATAAAATGATTGACTTCAACAATTGGCTAAGCTTATGGTGTCATTCAAAGGGGATCCAGTATCTGTCTGCCTGGGACGACATGATTGACAGACCACGATGCTTTGCCAGAGATGGTCTGCACCTGTCGCCCCTGGGATTCAGGTTACTGGCTAAGGCTCTTGCCACCCCTATAGTGCCTTTTTTAGGCAAACTTCAAAGGACAAAACCACCACTGTAACAGGTACAAGCATGCAAAATCTGAAGGTAATGCTACTCAATGCTAGAAGTCTAAACCTCAAAAGGCAATCTCTCGAGGCACTCCTAAAAATGGAGAACATCGATATCTGTGCAGTAACTGAGATCTGGTTCAAGGCTCCAGAGAGCACCCCTGCAATACCAGGCTACAACTCTTACCACACTTTTCGGCCACCAAACCAGGACCGAAATACTAAAGGTGGAGGAGTGTCAATATTCACCAAAGATATTCACACCACCAGGCTAGTTGGCCAACACAATGTGTCTGAAATTCTCCAAGTGCAACTAAGACTAGGTAAGACTGCAATCCAAATTGTAGCTTGCTACAGGTCCCCCACCATACCCAGAGAGTCTCACTACACCTTTCTAAACATACTGGAAAATATTAAGATAGAACCAAACACCCTAATACTGGGTGATTTTAACTACCCTGCCATTAACTGGGAAAACTACTCATGTCCCAACACCTTTGCACAACAGTTCTTGGAATTCATAAATACCAACGCCCTGGATCACCTAATCCATAGTTCCATCAGGGGCTCCAATATCCTAGACCTGGTCATTACCAACATGGGAAATCAATGCTCCATACCTATGGTCACCCCCCTCGTTAGTCAGGTCTGACCATAAGCTAATCACCCTTAACATCCACATCCCACCCCCACCCCCCAGTAAAGAAACCACCATAAAAAACTTCTCCAAAGCCAACTTCATGCTACTCAAGTCAGAAGTGACAAACTTCATGACACCCATGCAGAAGGGAACTGAAAGTTCAACTGCTGAATCATACACTAAGGCACTGTACGAGCACATCCACTCATGCATGAATCGTGCCATCCCAAATAGAACCAAAATGCTCTCATCCAAAAAAGGAAGCCAATCTGGTGGTCCCCTGCCATAAACAAACTTTACAACAAAAGGAAGAAACTTTTGCAGAAAAGAGGAAAATCCCAGGATGCAAAAAACTCCCTTACTAGCCTCAGTAAGAAACTGAGATGCCTCATAAAATCCTCCAAAGCTAGTTATGAAAATAAAATTGCCAAAGATTCCAAAGACAACCACAAAGCATTCTATAACTATGTCAAGAATCTAAATGGCAATGCTCAGATCTGCTCTGAGCTAAAACAGAATGGCATTAAATATACTGATCCAAAGGATATTGCCAATATCCTGGCAGATCGATTCAGTGCCAACTTCACCCCCCCTCACCCCCTAAATGGCCCATCTCAATACCGGAAGATTGCCAAATTCCAGTAATAATGGCCACTCAGGTACAAAACGCACTCTCTAAAGCCAAGAATACAGCATCCATGGGACCAGATGACATCCCAGGCTGTGTACTACATGAACTACAATATGAACTGGCACCTCACCTAAGTGTCATGTTTAATCATAGCCTCACCTCAGGTTTCGTGCCCACTGAGTGGCGGCAGAGCTACAGTTATCCCAATCCACAAGGGGGGAATCCACCTTGGATCCCGGAAACTACCGTCCCATCAGTCTGACAAGCCTTATCTGCAAGGCCATGGAGCGTATTATCATGGAACTTATAAACAAAGACATTGGCAACCTTCAAACACTGGACCCCACCCAGTTTGGGTTTGTGAAGGGCTGATCTTGTCTCCTGAACCTGATTGACTTCTTTGAATCAGTCTCCAGAGCCATGGACAAGGGTAAGGTGGTCCACACATCCTATCTAGACCTTGCCAAGGCCTTTGACACCATCCCCGACTCTGGAATCATAGATAAACTTACTAAGTTGGGCATTAATCCCTATGTCACCCAATGGGTTGCTAAATGGCTTACTGATAGAACCCACACTGTAAAAGTAGCCGACTCCAAATCCAGCTCCAAACAAGTGACAAGTGGAGTACCTCAGGGTTCAGTCCTGGGGCCGCTCTTGTTTGGCATCTACTTCTCTGAAGTACAGGTCAACACTAAGGGACTCTGGCTAACAAAGTTTGCAGATGACTGCAAACTGGGAGCCATTATTGAATCCCCAAATTATGTGGATACTCTACAAAAGGGCCTTACAGAAACAGATGCTTGGTGCCAGAGCCATGGGCTCAAGCTCAATGCCAAGAAATGTATTGTTATCCCCTTTGGGAAAAAACATGTATCCATGAATTACCATATATGTGGAAGTACACTAAACACAGAAAGTGTGATAAGAGACTTAGGGACACAGGTGGACAGTGGTCTCACCTTCTTTAACCACATCGCCACAACAGTCAGGAAATCCTTCTATGTGGCACACCTCATCTTGAAGGGCTTTTCATCCAGAAAAAAGAGGTCATTGTCCCACTGTACTCATCCCTCATTAGTCCCATTATAGAATACAATGCCCCATTTGGTATGTACCTCTCAAGACATCTGCAACAACTGGAAAGGCCTCAGAAATACCTCACTAAAAGAATCACAGGCCTAAAGCAGATGCCCTATGCTGACCGCCTTAAAAAACTCCAGCTATACTCTGTTGCATATCGTCTACTCAGAGGCGATCTCTGCTTAACATACAAGGCCATGTCAAACCCAGAGCTGTTGGACATGCTACACTTAAAGAAATCCCAATCCCTCAGAGCTACATGCTCCAGGGGTCTAAACCTTGTCATCACAATAAACAAAACATGCTGGAGGGATAGGTTCCTGACCCAGAGACTCCCCAGACTCTGGAATAGATTGCCCATACATGTCAAGCAGACTGCCTCTTTGGACCTCTTCAAGAGGAACCTTGATGATTGGATGGGAGAAAGGAAATTCACCCCAGGGATCACGTCAGTCGCCCTGCTAGACAGGGGTCCAGGAAAGTAAATAATGTGGGAAGAAATAGCCAGGGAATTGTTATGGCTACGCTTGTATAAGCCCTAGGGCTGATAGCCTAGTACCAACCTATGAACCTATGACATGTCTGGCAGCTAGTACGAATGTCATTATTATTCTTTCTAAACATAGTCAATATCAATTATGGCAGGTATCATAGCTTTGAGTGCTGTTTGATTAAGCCTGACATGGTGTGTGTGGCTGCAGCTGTGTCTAGTAGCTGTTGTATTTTGCTATTTTCATCTCCTGGAAGCTGTGAGTTGTGGCTTGTGATCAAGGTTTACTGATGCTTGTGTATTAGGAAGAGACATTTAGTGTTTTAGCCTGGATCCAGGGGAAGAGGGTGGATAAAACTGTGATTTGGGATATTCTGGCAGAGAATAGTTTGTTTATACATCTGCTGAGTGAGAGGTGGGAAGGCTGGAAGAATGTGGTATCTCTTGTGTTGGTGGCTTGTTGGGAGGTTATTTTTTTTATCTGTTTGTTTCCCGTTCTTTTCCTGGGTGCTGCCTCGCTGAAAGGGAGGGAATTTAAGCATGAAGTTGTCGTGAAGTGAAGCTTTGCTTCAGGTGCATCGCAAGCTTCTGGTATGCATTACACAGACACACTAACAGAAACAGATGCTCCCAGGTTGCTATGGTAAAGGAGACAGAGTGACTATAAAGCTTAATGGCTCAGAGGAGCCTCCGAGATTATTCTTAGCAATGAAGTGTTTGTTTTAAAAGAAAAAAAAAACATATATATATATATATATATATATATATATATATATATATATATATATATATAAAAGGGCTGTTTTAAACCACATGTACACATATTGATGGTCTCCCAACACTTTGTTTAGCTCACTAAGTTGATTCTTGATAAAAAAAAATAATAATAATAAACGTAATTTTATATTTAAAATGTATTTTGGTCCAAACACATTAAGGACATACATAAGAGTAGAAGTCTGAGTTATTGTGAAAGACTAAGACAACTTGGTCTTGTACAGTACCCTTTGCAGTGGTCTGGGAGGTGAGCTAGCTCAGACGTGTTGGGCATATGAGGATAGCTGATTCCAGGGGTGTTTGGGGTTGCCAGGAAGTGCTAGAGAGTCATCAGATTTCCTTCATGGAAACATATTTGGGAATGGAAGGTGTGTTGAGTGGTTCACTAGCAGAGTGGCCGCTGCATGGAACAGGCTGGTAAAATGGAAGAGGACAAGTATTGGTTTGGATATTTTAAGAACAGCCTGGAAACATACCACATGAACTAGTAAATGGTATTTTGGCAAAACTGGATGGGAATTGTTGCCCGTGCTTGAAATACTGATATGTGTTTATGTAAGGATGGAATTATTTATTTTATTTATTTATTTTATTTTACATTTGTTGACCGGGCTAGTCTAACTGGATACATGTCCATTTTCAGTGGAGGCCCGGGGAGAAAAGCTCCAGTAACGTCATACTAAATAATAAACACACTGTAAACATGCAGAAACATCTAATATAAAATTTGAAAATAGTTTAAAAAAAGACTAAAAAAAAGTAGAAAGATTTGAGAAAGGCACTTAGGTAGAGTATTACAGCATCAGATTAAGTAAAATTTAGAAAAAATGACTGTATAAAAAGTGACTAGTACAATCAAGCATGGTGAGTAGTACTCAGGAGTGACAGAGTTAAGAATTAAGAAGGAAAGGTTAGTTTAAAAATCAAAAAAATAGAGAAAAAAACGTTTAGTCAGGGTTGTTGCAAGAGCATAGCCAGTGGTTAGAGAGAAAAGGTTTTAGGTTAGTTTTAAATAGTGGGAGTGAGGTTAGGGTTGTAAGGCCTTGTGGTAGGAGATTCCATATTTTGCCAACTGAATTAGAGAATATGGTGTCTCCTGCTAAGTTATTTGATAAGGAAGTATGAATCAGCATACTATTAGAGGTCTTATGAGGGTAGAGAGCATTGGAGTGTTGTCAGGATGGTATAGGGCTTTGTGGGCGATTGTAAGTTGGTTAAATTGTATTAGGTGAGGTAATTCAAGCCAGCCTAGTTGTTTAAGATTCAGACAGTGATGAGTCCTGTATGGAGAGTTTGTAGCAAATCTGGCAATATTGTTATATGATGTAGCTAGTTTGTTAAGATTATGCTTAGAAAGATTGGTGTATATGGGGGAAGCATATAATAGGGTAGAGATTAAGTGGGTTCTAGCTATTGTGGTTCTGGCTTCTGGTGTCAGGAAAGATTTGATTCTATAGAGAGATCCAAGTTTTCTGTTAGTAGATTTTATTGTTATGTTTATGTGAGTGTCAAATTTTAGTTGATTGTCAATTGTAATTCCTAGGAGTTTGGTGGTGGGGTCTGGAGAGATAAGGGTACCATTGCTGGATGTGAGTGTGAAATGAAGAGAAGGAGACAAGTGAGTGGGTGTAAAGAGCAAAAGTTTGTTTTTTTGGGGTTAAGGAGGAGACAGTGGTTAGAGAACCATTGCTCTATAGTGGCAAAGGCTTTTTGTGTGAATAAATGAAGTTCAGTTTGGGATGAGCCAGAACAAATGATGGTTGTGTCATCTGCATATTGAATGCAGGTTGAATGTGGAGTAGCGAGATGAAGGTCATTTATGAAAATGGAAAACAGTAGTGGACCTAAAATAGAGCCCTGTGGGACACCTATGGAGGTGGGGAGGAAGTCTGAAAGATGGTTTTGCCAGAGAACTGCTTGTTTTCAGTTTTCCAGATAGGATGTAAACCAGTTTATAGCAGGATTGTCAAGAGAGAGGGACTTCAAACGGTGGAGGAGGAGCTGATGATTGACCATGTCAAAGGCTTTAGACATGTCTACAAAGAATGCTGAAGAAAGAATATTTTCGTTGAGATTTTTGTTGATACAGTTAGTAAAGGATAGCAAGGTTGTGGTAGTACTGTGGAATCAAAAAAATAACGGACCAACTGCAGTCAAATGGAACGTTAAAACTGCTTTACTGCGTGAGCGCTTTCATGCAGATAATCTCCGCACTTCTTCAGACAAACAAAAACACAATGGTTACAACTTAAATAGTTACATTCATAATCAAATAATTAAACAATTAGCTACAATTAATTCAATTAAATTAACTTTTTGCGTTTTAAAGCAATTAAATACTGCTATAAACTCAAATCATTCAGTGTAATGTTAAAACATTCTTATATAGTGAATAATGAGAATATATACAGAGACCAACACCATACTGAAAATATGATATATAAAATACATACAAGTACTTGTTCATATTGTAATACCTGTATCTTCAAATAAAATACTTTCAAGCTTGGGTACATATTTCCAAATCTAACAATAAAAAATTATAAAAAGTTGTTGACTTAAAGTTTCCTGATGTTCTTAAAATGTAAAAACAGGTACAGTTTTCTTTCTACTTATATTAACTCTGTCAAAATTACTATCTAAAAATGGCCTTGAGTTTTAACAAACATTTAATTGAACAAAACTCATTAAAACCTGGGTAAACTTGGGCATTAGTTTTTAATTGCCACAAAAGTTCTTGTTCTTCTAGTAGCAGATTCCAAGGACCGCCTCTCTTATCTTTTTTAATCTGCTGGACTACCATGAATAAAAATTTGTGTTCTGTGCACGTTATAGTATGTCTTGCCAAAGCGTTTAGAGTGTTATTTTTTGTAATTGCATATAAATGTTCATATATGCGTTGGCGCAAAGGGCGCTCCGTCTTTCCAAAATAAAACGCATTGCAAGATTGACATAGTGCTACATAGACCACACCTTCAGTTTGGCAGTTGTATTTGCCATTGATGTAATATTTTACTCCTTTAATGTTGAAGGTATGTCCAGTTTTAATGTGTCTACAATAGTGACAAAACCCACATTTAAACATCCCTTTTACGTTCAAGTGCTGTTGTAACGGTCTTTCCAACAGCGTTTTTAAACACGGTGTTCTTTTAAACACCATTCTAGGCTTAAGGCCACAACTTTCGCTACATAGTATATCCTGTGCAATTAGTTCCCAGTTTATATTTAAAACATTTCTAAATTCGGAAATGTGTTGATTAAACTGGGTAACCATACATGTGTTGTATTTGTTCACCTCCTGATTATTTGCCCCTGTAATGTGTTGCTCAAGAATAGATTGACTCTCTATATCAGAAACTGGTGTAGCAATGTTCTGATTTGTTAAAAGAGGTAAAAGTAAACCATTATGACGTTTTAATTTAATTTCCTTAATCAAATCATTAATTAGTTTACTTGGATACCCTCTATTCAAGAACATTTGTTTAAGCAAGTCACATTCTTGATTGAAAAGATTATCATTAGAGCACATTCTGGTGGCCCTCACTAATTGGCCTTTCACAATGCCTTTTTTCTGTGTATACGGATGGTTACTAGTAAAATGTAATAATGAGTTACTATATAGTTTTTTCCTATATATACTAGTAACAAAACATTTATTATCGAAATCTTTACCAATTGAAATGTCCAGGAAATTAATTGAATCCTTTTCCAAGGCAAAAGAAAATTCCAAGAAGGAAGTGAAAGAATTCATATTGTACATGAGTGTATTTATTTTTTCTTCGCAACCTTTTACTATCATAAAAATATCGTCCTGGTATCATGTATACCATACAACGATATCCTTAAAAGAAAGGTCATTAAACAAGAATGTTCTTTCCCAGAACGCCATAACAGAGTTAGCGAATGAGCCACCGCAAGGCGAGCCCATCGCAATGCCTGTTTTTTGTAAATAGATGGTGTCTTTAAACAAAAAAATAGTTGTTATTTAGAACTAGTTCCAATAAAGCTATTATTAGATCTATTTCAGCACCATCTATACTTTTAAGTAGAAGCAAATCCCTAACCCATTCAATACCTGTATCTTGTGGGATGACTGTGTAAAGATTAGTAACATCAGCTGTAATAAACACATAGTCATCATGGAAAGGAATTGCATTAAGGTTTTTCAAGACATGCCATGAATCGATACAAATCTGTGATTCATTTTCTAAGATTTTTTTTAGTACTGTGGAATGGCGAAAACCATGTTGACAGTTAGCTAGGAGATTATGGTGGAGTAGGTGGTTGAGTAATTGTTTGTGGATGCATTTCTCCATTATTTTTGCGAGTGGAGATAGTAAAGCTATAGGGCAAAAGTTGGAAAACTCAATGGAGTCACCACCTTTATAAAGAGGAATAATGTGTGAAATTTTCCAGATAGATGGGATAGTGCCTTCTTTTATGGTTCTGTTGATCAGTATGGAGATGGGGTAGGCAATGGCTTTGGCACCTATTTGGAGGTATTCTGCTGATAATTTATCAGCTGAGGGGGTAGTAGGTTTTAATTTTTGAAGCAAGGAAGAGATATAGGAGGTGGGTATAGGTTCGAGGTGGAACGGGGTTATACTTATAACAATTAAGAAACAAGAAGGGTCTCATAATTTAAAGTCTATGGACTGTATAAACATGCTTGGAAGGAGCTAATAATAAAAATAAGCATTACAGCTTGTGGTCTCTCAAGCAACTAAGCAACGATAATCACTCAGTTTAACCTTTGCTGATTATACAAAATCGAATGTTGCCATTTAAATCTAAACACTCAGTATATGCCATAAAATGGCAATTTATAAATATGGAAAGGGAACTTGAAATCATTAATCACAATAAGTGAATTTGTTGTTTTTAGCCTATAATTTTACTCATTTTATAATAAGAAATGACAGATATGAAAATCCTTATGTATAGGAAATGGGGGGAAGAGAGATGCACTGATAATTAAAATGCACTACCTTTCATCAATGTTCACATAAAACAAACTTGATGCTTTAAGTAAGTTAGCAACAAACAAAGTGATTACGTAAATGCTGGCAAATCATGAAATATAACTTCTGATATATCCAGTAAAATACATTGTATTATAAACAGTCCCCCAGATTTATGAAGCCCTTTATAGCATGCAGGATTAGACTAAGAGCTAATTTCGACAATATGGCTGAGATGCGATCCAGGAACGAGCTCCCAAGACGTACATGTGAGCTCCTAGGCTAATCCTGCATGGACCGAGCTCCTGTATGCAAATTACCCTTATTTGCAGAAGAAAACCATGCAAATAAGGGTAATTTGTGATCCAGGAAGCTGGCAGCTGTCAGTGCAGGAGAAGTGTAGTCTGCAGAAATGTACTCGGTTCGTAACAGAGTACATTTCTGCAAACTACAAAACGGAGCTATGACAGCTCCAAAGAAAGGCTGCATATCATTGAGGAAGCATGCCAATGGCCAAGCAGAAGGCCATTGGCATTGCAAACTGTTTAAAAAAATAAAAAAATCAACTTTTATTTTTTTTTTCTTCGATCTCCGCTTTTAAGCTTAGGGCAGTGGCGTGCAAATGGGATTGGGGGAAAATAAGAAAATAAACTTAAAATGAGTATTCTAACTAAAATCAGTATTCTGCCATGCAAGTCAATGGTAGGCATAAGACAACCTGGCCAGTGAGTAATGGTTGCTAAGGAGGGGAGGCTCAGGTTGGGACATGTAACTATGCATTAGTAGGCAATCCTATGCAAATGAGTGGAAGGATAGTGAATCCCAGATTTACCCAGGGTATGAGGCACATCCCAAGAACGTAAGAGTATAAATAGCTGGGTGCAAGACTAGGATATAGGTGACATCATGGGGGGTGTGTCAGGCATACTGTAAGTGGATTGGTGCCCTGTGACTCGGGAATGCTCTTAGCTTAGCACAGCTAAGCTAGAGGTGTGTCCAAACCTGCCTAGCACTCTTTACAAAGTGTAAGCAAGTGTGTTCGCCACACACTGGGTTTTACAGGAAGAAAAAGGAAGTTAAACCAGAAAATAGTAGCTCTGTGCACATATGAGCACTCTGTGCGTCACACACACAGGCTTAAACAGGGGGGCAATGGGAAGGGAAACCAGCAGTAGGAAGGTAATCAAGGAGAACTAGCTTAGCTGGCCGGTGAAATTATCAGAATCAGCCAATTACACAGACAGCAGACTAGCCCAGCCCAGAACACTACTATAAACTAAGCAAATGCCTTCCCCTCTGGTTGTTCCACACTCTACACCACCTGTGTATACAAGTGGGGAAATTTTAACCAACAAACCTACAAAATGAGAAGGGCTGCAGCAGGCAACATAGAACAACATGTGCAAGAGGATGTGAATGCTGCCTAACAAGCTACAGTGAGGAGACGGAGAAGAGTGTACAGACCCCAGGGTAACCTACCAGGGGCTACATGAGCTGGAGAGAGTGGAGTGCTATAGGGTGGACAGAGACCTCCTACAGCAAATTGTTGAGCTGTGCCGGCCACACCTGACACAACAAACTAGCCAAGGGGATCCCATCCCAATAGATACCAAGATATGTGTAGGCCTAGGTATTCTAGCCACAGGTACCTCCCAAAGCACAACTGGGGATATCATGGGCATCTCACAGGCATCAGCATCCAGAGTATTCCACCAGTTCCTGGATGCCATGGCAGCACATGCCAGTGAGCATATATATTTCCTCAACACATGTGAGATGTTAACCAGCAATATGCGTCTCTTCCACCAAATAGCAGAATACCCTGGAGTAGTGGGTGCTATAGACTGCACGCACATATGCATCAAAGCACCACCTGGTGAGCAGGGTAGGGCTTACATCAACCACAGGGGCATCCCCTCCATCAACTTCCAGGTCATATGTGATGCCCAGGGCATTATAATGAATGTGTGTGCTGTCTTCCCTGGAAGCTATGATGATTCACACATATGGCATCTGACACAGCTGTACCACAGATTTGCCAATGTGGGCATCCCCTACGGTCACCTAGTGGGGGATGCTGGGTACCCACTGGAACCATGGCTGATGACACCCATCAGAAATGCGCACACACCTGAACAACAATGCTATAATGAGGCACACACACAGGCCAGACATATAATAGAGCATGTGTTTGGGATGCTCAGGTCACGGTTCCAGTGTCCGGACACTTCCGGTGGAGCCTTGGACTACTCACCAGCTACAGGTTCCCAAATTGTTATGGTATGTGCTATGCTACACAATATGATCCTGCAGAAACAGCTGTAGCAGGAACAGCATGGGGCAGGACCACACAGTCCTCCACCAATGCCAAGGCGTGTACAGGCACAGAGTGACTCGGAGGAGGAACAACCTGAGCCTGCCCCAGTAGGCAGAAGGAGGCATGCCCAGTATGACCTGGCCTTGGCAAAGAGGCAACGCATATCATATGGACAGATACAGTAGGGACCCAGGGAATGACACCTCTCTCTGACTCGCACAGACAGTAAAAGGGATGCCAAACATGACACTACCTGTGCTCAACCATGTAGGGAGTGTACTATGTGCATCTAACATAGGCAGCCCTCCAGCACCATCCTCAAGTCTGACACACCCTCAAGGTAAGTCAGTCAACCTACCAATTGCCAAATGGAGTAGAATGTGTTGTTACCTGTAGCTATGGTATGGATGTGAGCATGCAAGGGAATTGGGTGGGCGAATGTTATGGCAACAGGCAGTAGACACCCATACTGGCACCATGACATCTATAACACATACTGGAGTCACCATAGTAGCCAGTACTACACAGGGTGACAAAACCCACTGCAGGAAATGGGCTGTGCGACATGTGTGTCCATAAGACACAAGCATACCAGTCAGGAAGGTGCACTTACCCAACAACAGTTTTAGCCAGCAGGACAGATGTAGACAAACACAAACAAATGCTGCACTATGGCCTCTGAATAAGCCATATGGGTAACCCCCTCCTCCACGCCTACACAGACAGACTACAGCAGGCCAGGCAGTTGGATGTAAGTTGCGAAGGCTGGGAAGTCAGAAACTAATATGTAGGTAATTAAAGCTAAGATCTATAGTACACTGGTATGCCTCTAGCCAGCACAATAGGTAAGATTACAGACTGAAATGGAGTACCTGACATACCAGTACAGTCCTAGCAAATGTGTACAAGTGCCAGATGTGCCCCTCCATCCTATGTACACTTATAGTAACAGTCAGGTGTGCCACCCCACCCCTGTGTAGAAATGTACAAACAGTCAGGTGCCCCCCCTGCTATGCAGAACTGTAGCGACAGTCAATGCCAATTGACCGATGGATACCCTGCAGACACAGCATGCTACCTGTTGGTGTACAACACAAAGGTCAGCACCGCAGTACAAACTACCTGGACTTGATCCGCACATCCAATACAAATGGCCAAACTGGGCATGCTCACACACGCACAAGAATGAAGGCAATGTCAATCAACAACATACTGAAATGTCATACTGGGCATGCTCACACACTTAAACACATGAAGGCCATGTCTGCAAACACCAGTGGACCAGACATATCTGGCAGTCACAGTTCTTAGTGCAGACACATGTCAGTATGCATCACTCCTGCCTCTCATACACAGTGGCTAGAAATACAGACACATATGTAAGGACAGCACACTATAATATGCCAAAGGTAGACGAACATAGATGTGTGGAAGAGGGTGACTGTGACAAGGAGCCATCTGGGCCTGTCCCACCCAGCACACAGCCAAAGGGCCCCAAACACATGAGGTGCAAATGTCACTCACTGCAGATACTAGCCACCAGTATCTGTCAGCATGACAGACTATGTGGTTCATGTGCCAGCTGTGCAACATGACTGTACAAGGAAGTAGTCATCTAGTAACTGTACACACATACCTGTGTTATATGGCCCCGTGTGTGCCCGCATGTGGCATGTCAACCCCTACATGAATGGGTTATGGCCCATGCACACACCGCCCTTCCCATAGCAGTATTATGACAAGCCTGCTGAGGTCATCCAATGTGTAATACACCTTTGGGAGAGTTGTAGCTCATTAATCTCCATGGTGTGTCCCATAACTGTGTACTGCTGTAGTGATAAACTAGTTAGGTAGTAGTTCTAACCCCAGACTTGGCAATTGTGTGAGTGTGTGTTTGTGTGTGTGTCTGTCTGTCTCTGACTGTGGAGAGAGAAATGCTTTTTAGGCTACTCCCACTCCATACAATTCATATACTCAACTTTGGCAAGGCTGCTGATGTCACTCACCTAGAAATACACCTCAGGGAAAGTCATAGCACAATAATCTCTGCAGCGTGTCCTGTAACTGTGTACTGCTGTAGTGTGATAAAGTAGTTAGATAGGTGTTTTAACCCCAGACCTGGCAACTGTTTGTGTGTTTGTGTTTGACTGAGTGGAGAGCAATGCTTTTTAGGTTACTCATACTCCATACAATTCATATACTCAACTTTGGAAAGGCTGCTGATGTCACTCACCTAGAAATACACCTCTGGGAAAGTCATAGCACAATAATCTCCATAGTGTGTCCTGTAACTGCGTATTGCTGTTGTGTGATAAAGTAGTTAGGTAGGTGTTCTAACCCAGACCTGGCAACTTTGTGTGTGAATCTGTGTGTGTCTGACTGAGTACAGAGCAATGTGTTTTAGGCTACTCAAAGTCCGTACAATTCATATACTCAAATTTGGCAAGGTTGCTGATGTCACTCACCTAGAAATACACCTCTGGAAAAATCATAACCCAGTAATCTCTGTAGTGTGTCCTGTAATTGCGTACTGCTGTAGTGTGATAAGGTAGTTAGATGTTCTGACCTCAGACCTGGCAACTGTGTGTGTGCGTGTGTGTGTGTGTGTGTGTGTGTGTGTGTGTGTGTGTGTGTGTGTGCGTGTGTGTGCGTGTGTGTGTGTGTCTGTGAGAATAGAGCAATGTTTTTTAGGCTACTCACACTACATGCAACTCATATACTCAACTTTGGCAAGGCTGCTGATGTCACTCACCTAGAAATACACCTCTGGGAAATTCATAACCCAAGAATCTCTGTAGTGCATCCTGTAACTGCGTACTGCTGTAGTGTGATAAAGTAGTTAGGTAGGTGTTCTAACCCCAGACCTGGCAACTGTGTGTGTGTGTGTGTGTGACTAAGTAGAGAGCAATGCCTCAGGCTATTCACTCTCCGTACACATCATATGCTCATTTTTGGCTAGGCTGCTGATGTCACTCGCCTAGACATACGCCTCTGGGAAGGGTGTAGCCCAATAATCTCTGTAGCATCTCCTGTAACTGCATACTGCTGTAGTGTGATAATGTAGTTAGATAGATGTCCCAACCTCAGACTTGGCAACTGTGTGTGTGAATCTGTGTGTCTCCATCTGTCTTTGACTGAGTAGAGAACAATGCTTTTTAGGGTACTCACACTCCTTAGAATTCATATACTCAACTTTGGCAAGGTTGCTGATGTCACCCACCTAGAAATACACCTCTGGGAAGGTTGCAGCTCAGTAATCTCTGTAGTGCATCCTGTAACTGCATACAGCTGTAGTGTGATCTAGAACTGTGGTAGGGTTCCATCGCCACCCATGGTAGTTCAGGATACTTTTTGTGTGTTCCAATGTCTGTGTATGGAAGAGTGCATTATAGGCTACTCACTCACAGTACATTTTGAATGCCCTACTTTGGCAATCCTGCTGATGTCATTCATTGTGAAATATAACTTTGTGAAAAAAAGGTCTGTAATAATCCCTGTGGTGCGACCTATAACTGCTCCATGCTGTAGTGAGATATAGGCCTTGGGTAGGTGTTCACTACCCACACATGGCAGTTGTGGATGTTTTGTGTGTGTCTCACTGTCTGTGTAGGGAACAATGCATTTTAGGCTATTTACCTGCAGTACAGTTAAAATGCCCTTCTTTGGTAATCCTGCTGATGACATTCAATGTGAAATACACCTTTGAGGAAGAAGTACTTCAGTAATGTATGTGGCGTGTACTATAACTGTGTAGTGCTTTAGTGTAATAAACTAGTTAGGTAGGGGTTCAACTCCCAGACATGACAGGTGTGTGTTTGTAACTCATATCCTGTGTAGAGGTGGTTGTGAGTGTGGGCAATATGGAGGGGTTTTGCATATTTCTTTTATGGTGGCCCTACTATATATCACAATGTCAACCATACAGGGATAACAGATGTAAATTAACTGAGAGGCTGGGGTGCAAAGCCATACCCAGACATGTGACATCAAGGCCAGCCACGTGTTTGGCTGTGGGGGGGGGCTGCCTATTCATACAAGACATATAGTGTGTGGGACCTCTCAACCCCATTAATGGTGCATGTGGACATATGTGCATTTGTTAATCTGCCATTGCTATCGACAGATGTATGGCCATATATACCTATATAGATTTATATATCTGCTAATATATATATAACTATGTCTGTATACACCTACATAGATATATATCTGAGTACACATATGTAACATGCTGTGTATATGTAGAAATATAGGTGTAGACACATATATCTGTCGATTTAGGCATATGCATGTATATATGTGCATTTATATTGATATATATGTGTATACATTTAGAAATTAATATATATATATATATATATATATATATATATATATATATATATATATATATATATATATATATATCCACATATCTAGATATCATGTATCTGTTTAGATATTAATGTAGGTACCCACACATACATCTAGATGTTGGTATAAATTCTATGTACTGTTGCATGACTGGACTGGAAGATATGTTTCTGCAAACATGAAATCTCTTTGTATCTGTCATGGGTAAATCACTGTGTCTATGGTGTGCAGGGTCCTTGGTTTGAGCCTTGCAAGAGCTGCTTATTTTGTTGCTAGGCAGAACACAGCCCATTGGATACACAGTGATTAAGACACTTTAAAGCAGTTGTAAGTGGGTTTGCGTGGAGCTAAACAATGCCTACACAGGTTAAGCAATCCAGCAGCTAACCGAGTATAAGAAACTTTAGCAGTACTTACCATCACGCAAACCCATGCAAACCTGCATACAACTGCTTTAAAGTGCTTTAATCACTCTGTATCCATCAGTCCTTGTTCTTCCTAGCAACAAAATAAACAACTTCTGCTAGGCTCGAATCCAGGACCATGCACACCATAGCCAAAGTGATTTACCTCTAAGCCATCTCAGATATACATAACCCTACTGTATTCACAAACATATCATCCAGCCCAGTCATTCAGCAGTACAGAGAATGTATTCCAACATGTAGATGTATGTATGTGTGAAACTATATTAATGTCTAAACAGATACAACATATTGATATATATATATATATATATATATATATATATATATATATATATACATATATGTAAGCAAATATTAATATCTATATAGGTATATATGGACGTACATCTGTAGATAAAGTGGGAACATAGCAGAAACATATGTCCACATGCAGCATTAATGGAGTTGACAGGCACAAACAACATACGTCATGCATGAATAGGTACCCCCCCCCCCACAGCCAAACACATCTACCCTGCAATACACTACCAACTGTTGCAGATCCCATAACCAGGACCTTACACGACAAGGGCACAAGATGTTAACAGTACTCCATCCCACCTATATGATGTCTGGCTGGTAACAGTAACATATCATGCAGTACAGTCAGGCTCATAATGACTCCCATTTTGCAGTCATCTGTTACCTTTGTTAGCCATAGTCCCATACTGTTGGCCTGTACTTCAGAGATGTAGATGCCAAACAACAGTGGTTCCAGGATTGAACCCTGGGGTACTCCACTTGTCACTTGTCTGGGGATGGATTTGGAGTCAGTTACACCTAGAGTTTGGGTTCTGTCAGTAAGCCATGTGGCAAACCATTGAGTGCCCTATGCTGACTGCCTTAAAAAACTCCAGCTATATTCTGTCACATATCATCTACTCAGAGGTGATCTCTGCTTAACATACAAGGTCATGTCAAATGCAGAGCTGTTGGATATGCTCCACTTAAAGAAATCCCAATCCCTCAGAGCCACATGCTCCAGGGATATAAACCTTGTCATCACAATGAACAAAACATGCTGGAGAGAATGGTTCCTGATCCAGAAACTCCCCATACTCTGGAATAGACTGCCCACACATGTCAAGCTGAGTGCCTCCTTGGCGCTCTTCAAAAGGAACCTTGACGATTGGATGGGAGATAGGAAATTCACCCCGGGGATCACGTCAGTCACCCTGCTAGACAGGGTCCAGGGAAGTAAATATTGTGGGAAGAAATATCCAGGGATTTGTTATGGCTAGGCTTGTATAGGCCCTACAGCCAATAGCCTAGTACCAACCTATTAACCTATGAAGTTTTATTAATGGAAAATTTTCTACATTCCCACAAGATTGGTGTTGTTATTGTTTCTGCAACATAATTAAAGAACAATGACTAGAAATCAGTTCTGTCAGGGTATAAATGTTTTTACTGTAACAGACATTCTATCAAAAAATCAGGTGGAGGTGTTATGATAGGGATTAAAGATTGTTATGAGACCTGTGATTATTACATGTCCAGTGATAACACCAATACTATAGATTGTGTGACTGTGACAATAAAGACAACCTTGGGACATATAACAATTGTTGGAGTGTACAGACCACCAAAATCAAGTGCTGATGACCTAGAGGAATTCTTACATTTATTGCATGAAACACACAAGGGAAGAATAATACTGGCTGGTGACTTAAATTTTATCAAATTTACCAAAAACATATTGGAATAATATTGATTCATCAATATTAGTAAGGAAATTATTCACAACATATATTCAGGAACAACAGTTCTTCAGATTGTAAATGTAAAAAACTACCAAGGAAAGGACTACACTAGACATTGTTTGTGTTCCTAAAAAAGTATTGTTACTTCGTGTGAAGTTTTACCACCATTGATGTGCAGTGATCATGGAGGTTATAAAGGTTCATTTGTTGCTCGATAATTCTGCCAAACTGAAATCTAAACCAGTGCACAGAAGGTTATATGGAAGCAAAACAGTCACTATGTAAAACTAACTGGAGTGAGGTGTTAAGTGGAAAAACTGCAGAAGGAATGTAAATAGTTTGAAAGAGTAATTGAGTGCAAAAAAAATGAAAAAAATGTTTAAAATCAGGATCTAAGTAAACATCAGGAGGATATATTGCTATATGAAGAACATACCTAATTAAGGTGTGAGGCAAAAATATAAGAAATGGAAGAGAGGTCAAACTACAGCTTTATAAATTGAAATAAACAAGCTGGACAAACAGATTAAGCACAGTGTGACACAAGATCAAGAAATATGTGAAGAAAATTTATACAAAGATATTGAGCATCATAGGAAACCATTTTATTGATACATACAATGTGGAAAGAGTAAAGTCATACATATTGATAAACTGTGTGCAGATTCCAAAATGTATTCTCAGACACAACAGATTATAGATATTGTCACAAAATTTTATGCAAAATAGTTTGGCTTCACAAAGGAGGTGATAAGTTGTTCTAGTGATGACTAGGTAACCTCATATCTTCTTCTTCTTTCAGCTTTTCCCGGTTAGGGGTCACCACAGCGGATCACCTGTCCACTCATGATTGGCAGTGGAGTTTTACAGTGCCGAGTTGCCAGCCCAGCCGTCCACAGAAGGCACAAACACACACACACACACACACATGCACTCACACCTAGGGTCAATTTAGAGTGTCCAAATCACCTACTGCATGTCTTTGGGATGTGGGAGAAAACCGGAGCACCCGGAGGAAACCCACGCGACCACAGGGAGAACATGCAGACACCGAACAGAAGGCACCCCAGCCAAGGATCGAACTGAAGAACCTCTTGCTGTGAGGTGACAGTGCTAACCACTGCACCACTGTGGCCACCCTGGAATCAAATTAGATTATATTGAAAAAGAACTACACAAACTGGATCCAAACAAAGCACAGGGAGGAGAAGGAATTAGTAACAATGACCTGAGAACACTTCAGCAAGAACTTATAGTACCAGTATATGTATTATTCACTAGGTCATATAAATATGGTGAGATTCCTCAAGATTGGAGACATGTGCTTATTAAACCTGTCTTTAAGGGAAAGGGGAGTAGGACAAACCCAGAGTCATATAGACCCTTAAGTCTACTTTCATGTTGTGGAAAAATAATGGAGGAGGTGATATTGAGTAAGTTATAGTCAGAACTGGAAAGGCTGGAACTTGAAACCGTATATCAGCATGCATATGTTGAAAATAGACCTATTACCACCTGTAACATGATGTTCCATAACAATATAATAACAGCTATGAATGAAAAATTGTGCTGTGATATAATTTATATAGATTTAACTTCAGCATTTGACAGGGTCATACACAAAACACTGATCAACAAATTTCAACAACTAGGTATTGATGTACTCTTTATAAGCTGGATAGCTGCATGGCTTACAAATAGGACATGGCAAGTATCATACAACAATTGGACAGATGAAAGTCTTGATTACAGTCAAGGTGTCCATCTTGGCTCTGTCCTAGGCCCTTACTTGTTTAGATGGTATCTTTCAGACCCAACATTTTTTTATCTGAGGTGTTCTACAGTCTATATGCAGATGACCTGAAATTGGGTAAACTGATTTCATGTGTTACATATAAGACATATCTGCAAAAGAACTTGACTAAATTGACCATTTGGGCACAGGTGAATAATATGCTTATAAATACATCAAAAACTAAGCATATGAGATTTGGGAGACATAAATTGAAAGGTTAATATTTAACACAGCACACGGTGATTGTAACCTTAGATTCATTTAAGGGTCTGGGTATATGAGTAGATCCAGCCTTGAGTTTTTCTAATCATATCAACCAACTGTATATTGATTGTTATAGAACTATAGGTTGTATGAAATGATTTATAAAGTTTAGGAAATTAAAAATGATGAAATCATTGTATGTTGATTACATTAGACCCAAACTTGAGTATGGAATAGAATATAGAAACCCTATAAGAAAACAAACATGAGTAAACTGGAAAAAAGTACAGAGGAAATATACCAAGGGTATCCATGGATGTGAAAATTTAAGTTATTATAAAAGACTAAAATATCTGAACTTGAACAGTGTCTCTTACAGATGTTTAAGGGGGGAGGGTGGCATAATAGTTAAGGTGTTAATTTCACAGATACAAGATACAGGGTTTGATTCTGACCTCTGATCGTTAGCTAAACCTGTAATAGGTATATAGGACATTTAGAGACAACTATTTCTGGGAATGCTTGATGTTATCAAAAATTACTAGGGAATCATCAAACAACCTATGTAGAAGATTCTATAGGAATGAGAAGTGTACTAACTGGTTCTCTGATAAAGCAGCTGATGCATGGTACAGACTACCAAATTACATTAAAGCAAGTACTAGTTTAGATATTTTTAACAACAGATTGGACACATTATGGGAATAAGTGTTTTGGTATACTGGCAGGCTAGAAGGGCATTAATGCCTGTGCTTGATATATTTGTATGTATGTGTGTAGGTATGTATTTATGTATGTATGTACGTATGCATGTATGTTTCAAAATACTTCTTTGTGAGCATGATCTCTCTCTCTCTCTCTCCCCCCTGCACAGTCGAGGACTAAAAAATGGTGCAGAATATTGTTCACTGCACCCCTACCCCATCTCTGACCTTCCCTCTTCATTTACTTTCTCACTGGAAGTCTATCAAGTGACCTTCCCAAGTGCTGGTTACCCATGTACCATTCACCGCTCCTTATTTATCAGTCCCAATAGATGTGCCAGTTTAATTGCTGTTGCATATCTAGCAATATATGGTAAGCCCCATCCTCTGTAGCATCAGGTGAAATAGGCACCTGCTATCCTTCTACCCGAGTCATCAAGTACAGTTTTTGTAATTTTAATCTGACTGGCAGGAATGGTAATATGGGCCAATATCATCACCTTTAAAGCTTGGATGTCACCTGAAATAGAATCAAAATTCTGTAGCTTTAGGAGCAAAGAAGAGATCTTCCTTTCATAGAACCTAAGAATATTTCTTCTAATGTTTCATTAAATGTTGTAAATACATAGAAAAGGAAGTTGATGGTAGCTCCATTCCCTCTAGATCATAAGTAAAGCTACCTAGCTTGACCAGAACATCTTTAGCCATATTACACTGCACACCTCACGACTCTATGAAGAGGACTGGAAAAGGTGAAGTACCCTTCCTGCAACGTTTGGAAGGTTAATAGTTAAAAGAATACACTAGCAAACAAATAGAACAATTTCAACCAATTTTCCCAGGAATAACTCATGCAGAAAAGATTTGATTATAGCTGCCAATCCTACCAAAACTAACAGGAAAAGACCAGGGATAGCGAACAGCATTTTCTCATACCAAGCAAAATATTGCTCAGTTTGTTGAGTCCCCATACAAGACTACTCAGAAGGAGCAGTCCTGGTAGATATGACTCACCCTATTTAAAAAGGTATCAATAAACCCTTCATTAAGGACTAGAAATAGAAAGCTCTACTCTTCAATGTCAAAGGCTTTGACTATATCAAAAACAATTATGTATGCCTTCCTTCTGGGACTTGTAATCTTATCTCCATAAAAATAAATTATCGTCTGCTTGACAAGCCCATTTTGCCCCTTTTGGATCAATCAAGATAACACTGTATCCTGCCTTTATAACAAACCTTTAACCAGTATTTTCATATCAACATTGGGCAAGAATATGAGATTGAAATCCCAAATCACAGGGTTCCTGTCTTTGGTTTTCTGAATTAGTATTCCCTTCCATCTGGAAACAGTTTTACATTGTTCCACTTCACAAAGGTGCACAGTCTATAGAACTCATTGACTTTAGGCCCATTGCTATTCTGTCTCCTCTCTCTACAATTCTCAAAAAACTGCATTCACCAACAACTTCTAGAACATCTCCTAAACAGAAATCTGCTCACATCAACCCAATATGCCTTCCACCCTAACCACAGCACAACTACCACTCTACTTTCCTTTACACATACTGTCATCAAAGCTAGAAAAAAAATAGCCTTGTATCTGCCCTTTTGCTGAACCTCTCCAAAGATTTTTGTACCATCTCTTACCCCTTACTTCTTCATAAAATGTCTTCGCTTGGCTTCTCTAACTCTACTCTCAACTGATGGTCCAGCTACTTTCTAACCACCAACAGTCTGCTAAGTGGATTTTCTCCTTGTCCAGCCTCCTCCCTGTTAACACTTGTGTATCTCAAGATTCTATTCTTGGGCCAATACTTTTCAACATGTTCACCAACTGTCTTCATACATCCTGCTCTCGATCTTCCCTTATCCAGTATGCGGATGATTCCACCATCATCTGCTCCTTGGATAATCTTCAACACCTACAAACTCTTACTCAAAAATCCTTTAACTCAATCAAAAGCTGGCTAATCAAAAAACAACTTACTCTCACCCCCTCCCCCCAAACAAAACAAACTGCTTCAATTCCTCCCAAAGTCTCTATTTCAACAAAAAATCATCCTTTACCATTACTTCTCTTGGCAACACCCCAATAGAAGTAATGACACACTCTAAACTCTTAGGCATTGCCATCAATGATCAACTAAAATTTGACCTATGTCCAAAACTGCATCAAAAAGACTCACCAAAAACTGGGGATGTGTTACAGAACTAAACAATTCTTCAACAATGTCATTAAACTTGCCCTTGCTAATGCTTATCTTTTATCAACCTTACTTTACCCTTCTCCTATCCTAACCAATCTACAATCCACCCTTAAAACAAAACTAGAGCTCTGCTACAACAAAATTGCTAGATTTGTTGCTAGCCAGCCTTATGAATCACACCACTGGATATCTGTAAAAATCCTCAACTGGCTTGAGCTACCTCACCATCTCTCCTCTCAGATCTTCTCCTCTGACTTCATAACAAATAAACCTACTTCCTGTCCTGGCATTGCTCCACTCCTCACATCCTATATGCCCAATTGCTCACTCTGTAGCTCTGACCAACTTCTGTTAGATATCTACAAGCCTAAAAAAATCCCATAGTCATTCTCTATAAAGCTATACTGTTGCTCTAGCTAGAACAAAATACCTCTAACCTCCTGATCCATCCCAAACAGACTCAGCTTCAAGAAAGCCTTATGAGAAAATTTCCTTAACTCCTGGCTCTGCATCTGTCTTAGAACTTATTAAATTCCCACCTACCTACCTTACTTATCTACCTCCTCTTCTAATTTCCACTCTCTGATCCCCTTCTACCCCCTGTCTACCCATTATTGCACTACCTCTGTGCTACACTCTTCCCCAGACTCACTCCTAATTTTCCTCTATCTCCCCTCCCATCCCCCAGCTAGTCATCCTCTCACTTGCATGTCCCCAATTTACCGCTTTACTCACATTCTTTTTCTCCGTTTCCACTACCTCCATCCTTTTTTCTTCTCCTCGGCTCCTCTCATCTACTTGTACAACAACTCTGTAGACAGGTCTGGCTTCATTGAAACCTTTTCTGCTGCTGTATCTTACTACTAACCCTTCCAATTCTCCCAGATAACTTTCCCCATCTTTCTATTTCACTACATATCTTGCAATCGTACTTACACCATGTTTTAACTTCATTATCTTTAATCTGTCTTTGCTTGTTAATTACGGACATTTTTAAACATTATTGTCATTATTTTTATATTTTATATTTTTATTTTTTATTGGTTATTATTTTTGCTGTTTTGCAGGAGCTTTTCTCCCCAGGCCTCTACTGAAAAAGGGCTCATGCCCAGTTGGACCTCCCCCAGTTAACAAATGTCAAAATAAAATTAAAAAAATACAGTCTGGGTTGAGCCCACATATAGATGTTAGGGAATTATAAATATTTGCCGATTCCAAACACAGTACTCCTCCCCACACTCACATATCTATACACTTTAAATGAGAATCCCTCTCAACTTACTACCTTATAAAATTTCATAGTTGTAACACCAGCCTTTTTCTCCAGATAGGCAATAGGCTTATCCAGCATATCAACGTCTAGTGGGAGAGGTAGGTTGGCCTGAGAACATGCCCAATCCCACATAGCAGAATCTGTGCTCTGTACTAACTTATATAAATTAATAAAATAGTTTCTAAATGTTTCTCTTATTTCCATATCTCCCTTATCTCCTTTAACAATAGTCCCATATAGATCCTTAAGCTGAAGTATAGGGCATCCTACTTTCCATTAATGAAAGACTCATGAAATAAGATTTGTGTCTCTTTCTTTCCCAATCCTCTAAAAAATGCTCACATCTCCTCAACTTGTCTTCTGCCTCAATAACTTTCAGCATACATAATTAACTCATCAGTAACAACACCTCATCCCCAGAGGGAGAGAATGGGGATTAGATATTATAACTTCTTGAATATCCTTCAGCACATCTGTTACTTTTTCCAACTCCCTGTTTTTGCTTAATTCTGCACAGCCTCTCCAGCTCCAACAAGTCACCTCTAAGTGCTACCTTACATCCCCCACCATATTAACAAAATAATATTTTGAAGGTTTCTCTGTACTTGAGTTATGTCAAGTAGATACATAGTTACACTTGAGCTATGTCAATTAGATACACAGTTTTACTTTTTGTCTCACAAAACAGCTGTTGCTGCCACATTTATCTTTGAAGTAAGAAACAGTTTTTACCATTCAGTCATTGATCAGGGACAGGGTTCTCAAACGAGCTTTTAATCTCCTGACTTATTTGCTCTGCATATGACTCACAACTCATATACACTTTGACAGCAGGTACCATTTCTTTGAGAAACATCACGTATCCCTTGTTGAGACTGGCCTTTCCAAGTTATAGTCCTTATTCAGCTGTGACTGTGTCAAGTCAGAGCCTCGGTCTTCTTTTCCTCTTCTGGGGTCCATCTGGCTTAGATTCTTGTATCATTTATTTATTTATTTTACATTTGTTGACCGGAATAGTCCGACTGGAATAATGTCCATTTTCAGCGGAGGCCTGGGGAGAAAAGCTCCAAAGAAAACAATAACATTAAAACAATGAAGACATTTACAGATTTGATATGTACAAAGAATGAAAAGGCAAGTTCTCAGAGATCAGGTCTTGTAAAGCCAGGTACATGACATGGGATGGCTCTGTAGCTCAAAGCTGGGATTGGTTTTAATTGAGGACAGATCCTTGTTCATTTTCACAACCTACCTCCACAGCTATTGTTTAGAAAGATTATTCTTAAAAATTGAAATTCAGAAGGTATACCTCAAGGAATGTGCAAGTCCACCAAATTAATTTCAGTGGATTCTGCTGTTAACAAAGAATGATAGTAAAAGTATACGCATTATCTGTTTGGTCATAGAAACTTCATTTCAGCAACCACATAAAAAGCAGCTATCTTTTCTTGCCTTGAAAATAAATTTATAGTAAAGCCATGTGTTTACAGAATAACGTGACTTATAGTAAGGATGTTAAGGGGACAGAAAAGATTTCTAAACACTCAGATGCATCATCAAATCATTTATGCCCTTCCCAGACACATAGCCTGATGTGACAGTATGTTTAAAATCTTTCTTTTTTTCCTCTTAAAATAGACTTTTTAAATAAAAAATGGAAACAGTAACCACTAAAGAACAATAGTGGCATGCAAAAAGCAGAAACAGAATGCATAGACTGTCTTCCATTTCATGCCTGACTAAATTATTTTTAATGAACTTTCTAGGTGAGTATTCACTGGATTAGTTATACAGACAGTCTAAGGCTACATAGGTTTACTATTAAAATTATAAAAATGAAAATAATGTTGTAATAAAATGTCAACATTTATTGTCGAATCTATGCATTTCCGACTGTTCGGAATGTCGAAAATAATCAGTAATTGTAGAAAAAGTCGAATTCGACATTTTACTGCAATTACCAAATAATCCATCCTTGCCGTGAAGTCCTGTACTCCTATAAAGAAAATGTAATTTTTGCAGGGGGTGGCAAGCCCACCTGTGCCCCGTTTTGGGGGTCCGCACCCCCACACTCCCTCCTAACTATATATTCCAACTCCGAGATTGCACTACAGTGAGGAAAGGGATGAATTTGCCTAACCGCACTGTACCGCAATCTCTGTACAGTTCTTCACATTTATATTAGTGAATGCACAGTACATTCACTAATATAAATGTTCGAACATTGAGAATGCACCCATATGAAACATTCAAACATCTGTAGCTTGAATTTTTCATATGTGTGCATTCTCACCTCGACATTATAGTAGTAAACCTACTGCATATATAGTGGATCTATTTACATTGGTATGAAATTATACTGAAAATTATTTACAAACAGAACAAATGAAAAAGCTTATCAATAATTGTAATGGATGTAATTTCTTTGGCCAGGATTCATAACAGTCTGCTGCTCAGTCACAGATAAACTTCACTCAGCAGCATAACCAGACTAATCAAGCATGCAGCAATGAGGCAGACTGCTCCAATGACCAACCTTATGACCTGCATTCTAATATGCTGAGTTGTGTCTACTCTCACTATGATACTGACCAGTACATATTTCATGTTACATACGACAGTAAAGTAATACGAACTAGCCAGAGACTGGGGCTGCACAATATGCACCTAGTAACTCACAGCTCATGAAATGTAGAAACTCACAGCAACATGAAACAGCATGAGAAAAAGCTGCAATCTGCAGAGAAAGCTAACGTTCATAGCGTGCTCTGAAGCAGAGCTATTCTTAGTGCGATAGAAAAGTTCATCGACATCAATCTGCAGAGAAAGCTAACGTTCATAGCGTGCTCTGAAGCAGAGCTATTCTTAGTGCGATAGAAAAGTTCATCGACATGTTGTGTAATGCTTGGGGGTCAGACATACAGACTTTATCAACAACAAACTAGGGTGGAAAAGAGGCACACATGAGAGTAGGAAACGGGATGACAACAGATGTAAAGACAGAAGGAAATCTATGGGGAGTTGTAGGGACCTAAGAAGGCTGGAAAATGATTTTGGTGGGGTAAAACTAATTTTTTTCATATAAAGATAAAAGGGATGAGAGCAGAGAATATAAAGCTAGTGAAAACAATGTATAAAGAGGTATTACTTGAGAGTTTGTCAGAGCAAGAAGACAAACATGAAACAGTACAGGCAAATGGGTGCTTGTATGCAAATGATGCTGGCATGACAAGGGACAGAAACATTTATTTCTTTATTTTATTTTATTTGACACTTGTTTGTTGGGAAAGTCTGCCTGGTATAATATTTCCTTTTCAGTGGAGATCCAGGGAGAAAAGCTCCATATTGAAATAGTATGATTACAGTTAAATAAAGTTATTACAAAGCCTAATACAGACGGATGACATATTAACAAAGTGAAAAACCAGCTTCAGTTCATACAGTCTGAATCTATACATGCATAGTGCAAATATTTCGACAGCTATAACAAGGTAAAAACAACATTGTCAATATTAAAAGTGTTCACATGTTCACATGTTGCAGTTCATAGAGATGACATTAAACACACTGATTACACACGTTGGACTAGAAATGACTAGATAATATAGCTTGAGGAAAAACAGATTTGTCTTTTATCTAAGAAATAGATTTTTACTAATTCCTTCTTTCTGAACATAGTCAGATTATGCTGTTGGCAGAAGGAGGGGTGGCTAGTTCAGCCAGGGGAAGTGCAGGAGCAGAGCCAGGTTTTATTTAGGTAGTCTTTTAGTAGTAGTTTGAAGATGGAGAGGTTAGCGGTAGATCTAATTTGCAGAGGGATAGAATTCCATTTTTTAGTGACAGAATATGAGTAGAGACTTTGTCCAGAGGATTTGTGGGGTTTATATATACTGACAAGATGTTCATTATATTGAAGTAGTCTGTTACGGTGATAGGAATGGAGAATTGGAGTAAAATCATGGTAGTTATTGGCTTTGCGAATAATGCTGTGAATGGAGATAGGCTGTATGTAACCTAAGTGGTGATGCATTTGAACCAATTCAAAGCCTTAAGGACAATATGGTGCTGGCTGCAATATTGTTTGTTGGTGGCAGATTTTACGATCTTAGTATAGCAGGCCTGATGCTTATTTTTAGCTGTAGCCTGAAGGTTGGTTAAGATGGCTGCATTGTATGAGAGAGATGGAAGAAGGTAGATAGTGTCAAGAGTGGTTTTGATGTTGCTAATAAACATTTTTATGACTCTAGAACATTCCTAATTTATTTTGAACATGCAGGTCAGATTTAAGGTTATCATCTCTAATCACTCCATGAAGTTTTGTATGGGAAGCTACTTCAATTTCAGTTTTCTTTAGTGAAAAGATTTTTAAATTCATTTCATCAGGTATGTGTGATTTGTGGAAAAATATCAGTAACGTTGTTTTTTTTTTTTAAGGTTGAGTAGTAGCTGGGCATTATAGAACCATTTCTCAACTGAGGAAAAAAAACTTCCTGAAAGGTATGGAGGAGTTGAGACAAGTTATTAGATACACATATCAGTGTAGAATCATCTGCATATTGTATGAGAGAGGCTGACCCGACTGAGGTATAGAGGTCATTGATAAAGATATTAAAGAAGAGGGGACCAAGAACAGACCCTTGAGGTACACCAGTGGAGACCTGCAGGTAGGGAGAAAGATCACTCTGCCATTTTATAGACTGCAGCCTGTCAGTTAAATACTATTAATCACTTTAACAATGAAAAGAATAGGACAGGTTGAGACTTTTGTCACATCAAGGAATAAGAAGAAAATCAGTTTGCTTGAGTCCTTCTATTTGCTTATGGTGTCAGTGAATGACAGGAGGGCAGTAGTTGTACTGTGTGATTGGTGGAAACCATGTCAGGTGGTTGTTAGGCAGCACCTTGTATAAGATAGTGGAGGAATTGCTTATAAATACGTCTTTCAGGAATTTGTGAGAGATGTGATAACATCTTCATGAAGATGGATAATTTAGGATATTTTCCTTAGTGAAGGTTCACAGGATTCAGCTATTGATCTGTGGGCATGCTAAGGCATTTGCATATATCTTTAGATATTCAAGTGGGAGGTTGCCCTCTGCTATGCAATAATGTTTGAGTTTAAGTAGAAGTTTGTTTTTTTTTCATTGATGTGGAGGCAGTTCCTAAGTGGAAGTTTCTAGCAATGGATATAAAGAGTGAATTAGGCTCATGTGAGCATTGGGAGGGGAGTAAGGAAGTGGTAGTGTGCATGATGTATGGAGAATGTTGTTTTTGGTAGAACCTGTAGCCTACTGAATTACTAGGACAGGGTGCTATTGAGAGGGTGGTACAAGCACTGGATGGGGGTGAAGAGTTTTTAGTTAGGGAGGTAATGCTTTCTATGAAATAGGTATCTAATGAGGTTGCAATTTTTCATGGAGAACTACTACGAGAAAGGTTGGGTTCCTTGTTTGAGCATGGATGCAACAGGTGATCATATTGACCGGCTATTGCAGCAGACCACAGATCAGCTGGGATGCAACAGGTGATCATATTGATCAGCTATTTCAGCAGACCACAGATCAGCCAGGAATCAACAGGTGATCATATTGATCGGCTATTGATCACCTATTGCAACAGATCACAGATCCACTAATTTGTTAGGCAAACCAAACAGATGTTTTTTGACTGCTGCCACCACCAGCTGCTAGAACATACATATAAAGAGTGTAGAAATAATTATGGGGGAGGGGTGAGCCAGGCACAATGTAAAGGAACATGACACGTGAAAAGTTGACACCAGGCAAATGGCAGCTGGAGTGGTGGCTGCAGAGAAGCTGCAGCTCCAGTTCTGATGGCAATGTAAACTAAACCATCAGCAGCAGAAGGCTCTATATGGCTTATTGAATAGACCAGTATATTCTGGTGACCTGATGGCCACAGCCTAACAAATGAGTGAATCTGTGGTCTGCTGAAATAGGTAATAAATATAGTCAAGGCAACTATAGTGATGCCTCTGTACCACTGCCACCCCTGTTACAACTGTGGTTGGACTGCTTAAGAGAGGCCTTCACTCTTCCCCAGTGAAGCAGCCTCATCCTCATCATCATCAGAATTGTTGTGTCTTGCAGCAGTGGCACGGTGTGGTGGGGAGCCTGAACATCCCCTTCATCTTGACACCTGCCAAATGAAGAGACAATGGGAAGGTTAGCATAAGTCTGATATGCCACTAGATATAAATGATATACAGTGCATTGTAAATTATATGCCAGTCATAACCGCCATCAGTTTTTGTCACCTCCCGAGGTAGCCCACCTAGTTCAGCTCTTGTTCCTCATGTGTTATAAGATAAATATGCATGAAAGTACAGTCAATACCTATAATAATCAGGCTGACAGGTATGTAGTCCAAATGAAGAAACATGTTTTAATAAGTACTTACAACTCAGAGTGATGTTTTTTAACCTTTTCTCCCCATTGGTGAAGGAGGGCGATTGCCTTAGACTGAGATTATCATAATGAAACCTGCACTGAGGGACACCTGCAGCCATTGTTAATGTTGGGGTCAGGTCATGTGAGGCATTAATCTTTTAAAATGGGCCATCATAGACTCTCAGCAACTTCTATCTGTACGTCCTCAGTAGGAAACAAAAGAAACATTTGTGGTGTTCATGCTGCTAGCTGACATTTGCCCGATACACAAGCTGCATATTGAACATATGATGCAAGACATCATAATTAGAATGTTTAGAGGCATTAATTCTATAAGTATGTATTGGCCACTTTATACATAAAAGATTATATATAAACTCATATTATTTTGAAATGCATCACTGATTTGTTCAACAGTTTAGCAGGAAAAATGTGCAGCATGGAATACTTTGGAAAGTTATTTTCTATGCTCCTTATGTATGCAGATGTGGCTTGTAAGGTGCATATTTTCATTCTGACAGCTGTGTTCATACATCAGTGAACTAACAAGACAGTAGTTAGATTAAAAAGTTATAATATTTTGGTGTAACACTGGCCTTTTGTACCTTGGACTTCCGCAGTGGTGCAACGGTAGCGTTGTTGCCTCACAGCAAGAGGTTCTCCCGTTTGATTCTCGACTGGAGTGTGGGGAGTGCCTTCAGTGTGGAGTCTGCATGTCCTCCCCATGGTTGGGTGGCCGCTCGAAAGACATGCATAAATGGGCGTGCCTTCGTTGAAGGTTGAACGTCGATCTGGCACCTCGGCGTTCTTGAAAATCTACTGCCAATCATTAGCGGACCGGAGTTCCGCTGTGGCGACCCCTAACCGGGAAAAGCCAAAAGACAACAACAACTGGCGTTTTGTGCCTTGTAAGTTTTATTTATGACCACATATTATACAGCTGTATTTCATAATGTGTTACATACAGAGAATATGAAGGAATGCACCTCTGAGCTGGTTCCACAGATACTGAATTGGAAACATATCTGCCAATAACCTAGGTCAGCCTTACAATTACTTGTAGCAGAGAAAAGTTTGGCGGGACCTAGTTGTGTACCTTCAACAGAGGTGAAAGCTTTTATTCTTTCCTTTATATATATATATATATATATATATATATATATATATATATATATATATATATATATATATGGGTTCCTATCAGTTCACCGACAGTTCGACACTCACATCTTGACACCAAATCATCGACTGTTCATAACATGACATTTCAGATGTGATCTTCCCCCTTGCAGGACCCATGGTAGCACTTGTTTCTCTTTTACAACACGTAAGGTTTACGTGACTCTTTACAATTTACGCTGACAGTGTTGTCCTTAACTTCGTAACAGAGAAACAAGTGCTACCATGGGTCCTGCAAGGGGGAAGATCGCTTACCTGAAATGTCCGAATTATGTTAAGTCGATGATTTGGTTCTGATATATATATATATATATATATATATATATATATATATATATATATATATATATATATATATATATATATATATATATATTGCACCACAATTATGTGGGGAGGGTCAGTATTGTGGTACCAGTGTTTTTCCTCTAGTGCTCTTTAGCTCCATCCACATCCACGTATATAATGAAGCATATTCAGCTGCTATTTTTATACCCTGCTGGACTAGGGGTTGTCCAGCTCAACCACCCCCCCCCCCAGCTCAACATGTGAGGTGCAGTGAAGATTAGTGAACTCCAAAAGATGCCACAGCTGCTCACAGCAGCATGCCTTGTACACGGTGAGGAGCCCTACCGCTTTCTGAATGTCAGTGCTCACTTGAAGGATATCTGTACAGTCAGGCCAAAGGACAGAACTACCCTGTACCTGTTCAGAACCCAGCCTGGACTTAGCCATTGGTTCCAGCCTCTGCTAGAGTAAATAAACACTAAGAATGACATCCACATATTTTTTTTTCCAAAAACGTCATGCTTGGAATGGGGGACACACCTCTATCTTGTCATTCATTCCCCACCTTGGTTATCTGGTAAGCGTCTTGTTGTTCTACACCATATAGTTGTTGAACAAGAGGCAAAAGTAACATCAGGTAGGTGTTTTCAAGGAAATAGCAGCTACTGTGTTATTCTTAACTGTGTAACACATGGAATGTGGTGTCCTCATGGTTATGTTAAATAGACATTCACCTACAGATACTATTTGGACAGAATTATCTTGGTCAGTGTTCTGTTCAGCTAATGCCTTAGTTTATAATCCACTTCATTCACATCCTGTTATGAATCAGTCAAATGCAGAGGCTGTGTGCTGTGATATTTAAAGTTTTAATGCTGCACTACTAGTTACCTTAATATGTAGCATGAACATCCTACACTATCCTTTTATGGCACAGGCAGACTAGTACACCCTTTAAGGATGTAACTACATTTCACTTGTATGAGTGAGCATAGTAAACAATGTACACTGTGGACAGGGGATGATGATATTTATGTATTATTTATTTATTTATTTGACATTTGTTTACCGGGATGGTCCAACTGGGCATAGCCCTTTTTGAGTGGAGGCCCAGAGAGAAAATCTCCAGTTAAATAATAAGTATAAAAAAATGTAACAGTAAAAAATACATAAAAAATATTTACAAGAATATTACAATATAACATCAGTAAGAATAAAATGTTACAGCTCATGACAAAAAGGTTACAAGAAAACGACAACGTAAGAAGAAGTATTTTACAAGAAAACTACATTGTAAGAAGAAGTAAGAGTAAGACTAATACTTGAAATAAGAAAGATAATGGAGCAGATAAGGAAAAAGAAGGAACAGAGAACTGACTGGAGTGTAGCAGAAAGAAGAAGACCTAGTTATGGGGAGGGGCTCAGGTTGGATGATTACAGAGACAAGACCAGGAACTATTTAGGTGTAGTTTAAGTGTTTTCTTAAATTCGTAAACATTAGCGATAACTCTCAGGGGTAATGGAAGTTTGTTCCATTGGAAGGCAATGCAGGAGCTAAAAAGATACTGACCAAGTGATTTTTTAGATTTGTAGATTTCTAGAAGGTGTTGATCAGAGCTTCTGAGAGATTGAGAGGGGGTGTAAAGGAAGATAAGAACAGAGATACTAGGGCAAGTGGAAGGTTTATTTGGCATAGAGTGTTATACTACATATATTTTATTTTGTTTAATTTAATTTAATTTAATTATTTTATTTGTTTTCCGGAGTAGAGCACTGATCTCCATGGACCTTTCTCAGACTCAAACCAGGAGCACTGTCTGGTTAAGTGACATGCTGAGAATCACACAGGTAATGTAACAATGTAACAGCTCCCAGCCCAGGAGCACTGTCTGGTTAAGTGACTTGCTCAGAGTTACACAGTTAGGTAATGTAACAATGTAACAGCTCCCAGCCCAGGAGCACTGTCTGGTTAAGTAACGTGCTCAGAGTTACACAGTTAGGTAATGTAACAATGTAACAGCTCCCAGCCCAGGAGCACTGTCTGGTTAAGTGACATGCTCAGAGTTACACAGTTAGGTAATGTAACAATGTAACAGCTCCCAGCCCAGGAGTGCTGTCTGGTTAAGTGACATGCTCAGAGTTACACAGTTAGGTAATGTAACAATGTAACACCTCTCAGCCCGGGAGTGCTGTCTGGTTAAGTGACGTGCTCAGAGTTACACAGTTAGGTAATGTAACAATGTAACAGCTCCCAGCCCAGGAGCACTGTCTGGTTAAGTGATGTGCTCAGAGTTACACAGTTAGGTAATGTAACAATGTAACAGCTCCCAGCCCGGGAGCACTGTCTGGTTAAGTGACATGCTGAGAATCACACAGGTAATGTAACAATGTAACAGCTCCCAGCCCGGGAGCACTGTCTGGTTAGTGACGTGCTCAGAGTTACACAGTTAGGTAATGTAACAATGTAACAGCTCCCAGCCCAGGAGCACTGTCTGGTTAAGTGACATGCTCAGACTTGCTCAGAGTGACACAGTTAGGCAATGCTGGCTGAAAGAATCAAACCTTGTGTATCACGGTGAGTTTCCTTTTCTTACTAGGTAATTCTGAGTTCACAAAACTATGTGTGAAGATAGGTAAAGGATGCCAGCCTAGCTAGATAGAATTTTGTAGATAATTATGTAATTTGTAAAGATTATTGTAAGTCACAGGCTTGTTCTCTTAAATGTGAAAAGACTGTATTGGATGTTGAACTGGAAAAAATGTAACAGTGCACTCTGCTGTAAGAAAGCTGAAAAGTCAAGCATTGTGAAATTCTTTGATCTAAAACTCGAAGCATAGATGTCTAGAGGGAGGCATTCTGCCTATTGTTTTGAGGCCAGAGTTAATGGCTAGAATTTACATACATAATTTCTTTTACTGCTCTGGCTCCTGCACAGCTGCAAGAGAAAAGGGCTATTAACCTCTCAGTTTCTGTTAGCCTGGGAACCAGAAAGAAATGATGTAATCTGAAATGAATCAGTGGTACCGTGTTATCAATTTAAGGAGAGAAAGAATGACTGCATTTAGCATTTGTCTTGAGAACATCCAACTCACCAGCACTCTGCCTGTGTTCTATATGTAAGTTTATTTTAGAACTGTGTTTTCTCTTAGATATAGCTAGAAACTAGGAAGATTAGATTAGTTTTTTTCTGTACTGATGTCAGAACTTTCTACTGTATTAGAGAACATCGATGTCTGTGCAGTAACTGAAACCTGGTTCAAGGCTCCTGAGAGCACTCCAGCGCTACCAGGCTATACCTCATATCATGCTTTTCGGCCTCAAGTTCCAGGCCGAACCACAAAGGGAGGGGGAGTGTCCATTTTCATAAAGGACACCTACACCTCTCGATTGGTGGCTACCCATGAAGCACCAGAAGCCATACAAGTTTTACTCACCATAGGCAAAACTGCCATACAACTGGTCGCATGTTATAGAACACCCTCCCAATCCCAGGAATCCCATCAAGCATTCCTGAAAACACTGGAGGATATGAATGTCACACCAAACACCATCATATTGGGTGACTTCAACTACCCCAACATAGACTGGGCCCACTATTCTAGCCCTAACACCCTAGCCCAAAGATTCCTGGAATTCATTAACTCAAATGCTATGGAGCAACTGGTCACTTCTCCTACGAGGAGAGATAATATACTTGACCTGATTATCACAAACATGGGGTCCAAATGCTCTGCACCGGATATAAACCCCTCACTAGTAAGATCTGACCATAAACTGATCACGTTGGATGTACATATCCCACCCCCACCCCCAGAACAAAAGACTACAGTGAAAATTTTTTCAAAAGCTGACTTTACACTCCTTAAGTCAGAAATGATATCCTTTAAGCCTACTGGGTTAATGGAAACCACATCCCAAAATGCTGAATCCTACACAACAGCCTT
>NC_056745.1:1515774152-1515976652 GCF_019279795.1 Protopterus annectens
CCCCTGTACTCTTCTCTTATCAGGCCAATGATTGAGTACAATGCCCCATTTGGGATGTATCTCACCCGACACCTGCAGCAGTTGGAAAGACCCCAAAAGTTCCTCACCAAGAGGATAAAGGGTCTTAAACATATGTCATATGCTGCCCGACTAAAAAACTCCAGCTCTATTCAGTCGCATACCGCCTACTCAGAGGTGATCTGTGCCTGACGTACAAGGCCACGTCCAATCCGGAATTAATGGACATGCTCCACCTCAGAAAATCCAAATCCATCAGAGCCATGAGAGCAAGAGACTTAAACCTCAACACAGAAATAAATAGGATGTGCTGGAGGGACAGATTCATAACCCAGAGGCTCCCTACACTCTGGAACAGAATCCCAGTCCATGTTAGGCAGAGCCCCTCACTGACTCTATTCAAGAGAAATCTTGCCGAGTGGATGGGAGATCATAGGTTTACCCCGGGGGTCATCTCTGTGTCACTACTAGACAGAGGCACAGTAAACTAAACCCTAAAAGGGCATAGTATTCTCATCCTAAGGGTGGTGAAAGCCACACACACTCTGGCTAGGCTTATAAATGCCCTAGGGCAGATAGCCTAGTACGAACCTATGAACCTATATATATATATATATATATATATATATATATATATATATATATATATATATATATATATATATATATATATATAGTGTGTGTGTGTGTCTGTGTATAAATAGATAGGTACATAGATGTATGTCATTTGATTGAAAGATCATTTTATTGAATTACAAATGATCAAACAAAAGTGATTATAAACATTTGATTGAAAACCTATTTCACTGATTTGCCATTGATAGAAAACTGTAGTAATTTATATAAAGTATATAATTTTGTTGCTTCTACTCCAAGAAGTTGGTAGTGAAGTGAGTTTACACAAGAATGGGTGGACTGATTATGGCCACTGTCATGTTTTACTGTAAGAGCTGTAGAAGTTTGTTTGCATGCCAGTACTGATTCACTGTATGTGATGGGAGGGAAAACTCCCCACATGGATGGGTGTGGAGGGGCTTGTGCCCCATGCAAAAAAGACCTTTATGGTTTATTTGTTGTGTGGAATGTTTTCAATGAATTGTGACTCATCCAACTGAGTTTTCAGTCAAATGATTTTTAATGAATGGTGCTTACTGAGTTCTTATTCAGTGAAATGAGTATTCAATTAAATGTCCTACACCCATGTATATATATATATATATATATATATATATATATATATATATATATATATATATATATATATGGGTCTATGTTAGATCACCGATCGCTTAAAAAAGCGAACGGTGATGAATCGACCCTATGTAAGTGAAAGCTTACAATGTTGAACTGTCAGAACAGTGATTTTTTTTCCAAGGGGAAAAAAATCGCTGCTCCAACAAAAAAAAAAAAAAAAAAAAGAAGAAAACACTTTAAACATTACATTAAGTGGGGGGCTACACCCCCACACCCCTCCTACTTAAATATACCAACTCCGAGACCGCACTATAGTGCCGAAAATGGCAAAGTAATGAAGAGGCCAAGCGAATTCTTTCCAAGGGAAAGAATTCGCTTAAAAGCCACTTCGATATTTTGCCGTTTCAGTCTTTTAAGTTCGACCAAGACGCATTCGAAATAATATCGATGAATAAAATAATTTGTGACTAAAATACTGAACCACAACCATGATAAAAAAAAAAAGGAAATCACAATGTCGAATCAGCTGAATGAATTCAGCTGATTTGACATTAAAATCGAACACATCATGTGATTTCTGTGTAGGAGAGTAGAAACACTAAACTCCTACACCTAACATCATATTTTTGCAGGGGGAAAGCCCCTCTGTGCCCCCTCACCCCCTGCTAACTATATATTCCAACTCTGAGATTGCACTACATTGAGGAAAGAAATGAATTTCCAACACTGCACTGTACCATAATCTCTGACAGTACTTTGAGTTCATATCAGCGAATGCACTGTGCATTCACTGATATGAACTTTTGACATAGAGATGTTCTGCAAGATGGACATTTCATTATCCAACGTTCGAGTGTTCCATCTGCGGGCAATCTCCCTTCGCAATTGTCATAGTAAACCAAAACACACACACACACAGGTACACTCATATGCAGAGAGAGAGGGAGACACATATAGATCTGTATACATATACATAAATATATGTATATAATATGCTTCTCCAAATTTACTCAATTTATATTTTGGTATATTCTTTCAATTTTAACTGTATATAGCTACTTCATATTTGAATTTGTTTTCACTGGTGCTGTGCTAATAACTGGTCAGTTGTGAAAAGTATACTACCCAGTAAACAAACAAAAATAAAGAAAACAACCAACTAACAGCTAAATAAATGTATCTGGAAAGCAGAAAATGTCAGTCTCAAGCTTCTTGAGTGCTACTACGTGGCATGCAAACAGAAGCAGAATATGTAAGTACTTATCTGTAGTACGCAGACAGGCACTTTATTGCCTTACTATAAAACGAAAATCCCATATTACTGCATCACTCTTGCATGATGATAAGGCCTACTCTAATGGCTTTATGTAAACTGCTGTATTTAATTAAGATAGAATTTAGTGACCGATGGTAGGAAGTCAAAGAGCAATAGACTGGTAAAGCATGGCAATCTTGGTGGTGAAAAATCAGCACAGCTACAGAGATCGTGTTGCATAGTCCACTAGTTCAGCATTCTGGGCATGATATGAAGTGTTAGACTGGGGCTTGAATTAGTTTATACCATGAATTGCAAACAACAAACAGTATGGAAAATGTTTTATTGTGCTTTACACCTTAAATCTTACCATCTGATTAGTTTTCTATTTTATTCCCATTCAGGTTTAGTGGAATTTTGTACAGTATGTCTCACACTGTTGTGTGAAACACTAAATTACTTTATTTACATTAACCAACTAAAAGTATTCCATCTAAGAAGCATTCCAAAATTGAAAATATGTATAATTGGATAGGTGGTGAGCTTTGCTCTTGAGGTAAATTTCTACGCATAAATGTTGAGAACACATAATATAGCAATAACCCGCACCTGGGTGTGGGTAATGCTGGATTTACCCACCCAAACTAAGACAACCGTGGGTAAATCCAGCATTACCCACACCCAGAAGTGGGTTATTGCTATTATACAATGACATTATTTAAGAAAAGAAATAATTACTTTTCTTAAATAATGGCATTGTATAATGCCTCTTTGCTGCCCTTCCGCAGCTGTCTGGTATTCCGCGGCAGTTCTGATGTACTGCGCATTCCTACGCAGTACATCAGAGCTGTGGGCAAAAGCAACGGAGAACACAAGATCTCCATTGCTTTTTACTGTCTCGCTATGTTAAATGGGTTTAACATAGCGAGACAGCTTTAAAATAAGCAACGGAGATCTCCGTTGTTTTTAGCTGTCTCGCTATGTTAAACTCATTTAACATAGCAAGACAGGTTTAAAACGATCTCCGTTGCTTTTTACACACTGTGTCGCTATGTTAAAGGAGTTTAACATAGCGAGACAGCTTTAAAAAAAGCAACGGAGATCTGCGTTGCTTTTAACCTGTGTCGCTATGTTAAACTCTTTAACATAGCGAGACAGTTACTAACGGAAAAGTCCGGGCGACCGGACCTTTTTCCGTTAGTATATTGAGGGATTTACAACGAGCACGCTGGTTGGGCTGGCCAATCAGCGTGCACGTTTTAGAGGAGGAATTGTATAATAAAGGGTTATGATTGGTGTAGTATTATCTGCTCCATGTATTGTTACTTAGAAAAAATGTATGAGACAGAATGCTTTCTTGGGTTTCAAAGCCCTTTGAATGTTGTTAAAACACTTTAGCTCTGTCTGACAACATGCAAAACGTAAATGTATCTCTGAACATCAGATAGCTTTCAGAGCTATTAGACACTTTATTCTTCCATACCATTTGTTTCGCAAGTCTAGAAAAATTAAGACATAACAGCTTTTAAAATAGTTTCACCTTCTGCTGTTATTCTTTGCAAGATAACACTGTCCACTGCTCATACCTGTCAATTGTCTACATTTTTGCAGAATGTCTAGATTTTTGTCTCATATTTCTGGTCTGTTCTTCATAAAATTTGTGGCTTTCTAGCAAAATACTGAGGATTGAATTCACTAAATAATGACACACATTTGAGTTTCAGACTTCATAGCTATCAGAAAATGCATGCTAACACAAATTGTGTTATTCTAGCAACTTCTAAGTTTATAAAAGCGATATTTAAAATCTGTTGCTATTGATGGGCCTTTGTTTCCCATTATTACAGACTTGCTCAAATTTCTTACAGTAAGAGATTAAGAGGCACACAACTGCTCATCCCTCAGAAGAGAACTAATTTTAACAGTACTTAGGGGTGCATAACAAAAGCTTGTTATGCACATTTACAATATCAGAAAGGTACTTAACTATTGTCTTTTTACAGATATCGAAGTGTAAAGCATCCCCTGTAATACAACAAGTTCCACAATCTACTCTTTATTTTTAGTTTAACTACAAATTATTTTTTGCAATGTCAGCAGTTGCATTAAAGGAGACTGAACTTCTGATAAGGTGCCAAAGCTGGACCATATCACTTTTTAACCCTCATTGTAAATACTGAAGAAGGATATTAATGGCCTACAGTGAGAATTAGATTTATTAAATAAAAAATGATGTGATATTTTGTGGCAATTCCACACGAAAACAAAATGTTATCATTTTATATCAACTGCAAATAAAAGTTCAAGTTCTTCCTTTTTTGTGCCTTTTTTTGCATTGCTGCAGAATCTACCACAAATATTTTACATATGCATCTTTAACAGGCTGACATCTTTATATCACGAGCCCAAGTTCTTTGTAGAGTTTATTTATTTGTACATATGAAATGAGGCGGGCACTGATATGGTTGGACTTCTCTCAGACTCAGCCCGGGGGCACTGCAGATTAAGTGACTTACTCAGAGAGTCACAGTAGAAAAATGGAGGCTGAAAGAATCGAATCTTGAACTACAGGAAGCAGCTTGCAAACAGCTCCTAGCGCTAACCTTCTGCACTAACTGCCAGAAATTTATCAGTGACAATGTTGCAAGGAGCTTTTAGCTTATTTGCAAATAAATCTCTTAGCCTTAAAAAGGATTTCAGATCTCAGATGTATACCACCATGTTTTATTACTGTCATATCATCTCATCTTCTGACATACACACATAATCACTTGTATGCTGAAGTATAGCATATTTTTTAAACTAACAAACAATGTTCAGTAACTGCAATGGACAGAAAGTCACAAAGCACAAACTGTAGTATTAGTGGGCTGCAGTATACAGACAATATCTCATTATACAACATTGTGATATCTAATATTGCTTCATTGCAATGAGTAAAGCATACTTACCTTTCTACTTCAATCTAAGAATGAAACAAACTATTACCCTGGACACTGACTTTTGGAGCCATATCTGCTATTCACATGAGAAGGTATGCCTTATTAGCAGAATATTATCTTGTGTTTTGAATGCTTTCCTGTTGTTGCTCAAGTCTAAACTTCTCCTTTGATATTTTTTACATATACCAAGAGTAGTTGTTGCTAAACCACATAAACAATAATTTACCATTTTCAGGAGCTTATGAATAAGGTAAGAATGATTTATTGCATTCATTCATCCTGCAGTATTTGCATCATTCAGAATGAAATGTGTTTCTTGTAAAATGCACCACTGCATTAAAAAGGCATACACAATAAACATTTAGTACTGCATAACGGAAAAAAAGAGTATGTCAGAAACGGGGAGAGAAGAGAGCAAAACACAAAGAGAGAGAGAGAGAGAAAATGCAATATTAGTCCATGTGACTTGACTCATTGGAACTCTCTGTAGTGCAACTTTCAGTGCCATATTGGTGTTGCTGTCTGTCATAATGCCACTTATACAGCAGTGTCACTACAGAAAATATGACATACCACAAATTTAAATCATTGCAGTCTTGTAGAAACTGTACACAAGTCATATAGTTTATGTTTCATAATGTCCAGCTATGATATCAGATTATGATGGCACAAAGCTGACCCTGCAAATTAAATAATAAATTAGCCATATTGGCATGTGGATAAAATGTAACTTGGCTGCTGTTCCACCCAAGAAACCATTAGTGATTATATCACAGGTTACATAATTAAAGAGGACACAGCAAGCTAAAGCATCTAAGCCAATTAAACTTCTCACTAATTAAGTGGAAGACCCACGTATCACATTGAAACTACTTTGCAAATTATTGAAAGAATCCTTTAAAGGTTTAAGATGGCAGAAAATAAGCAAAGGTCTAAAACAGGTAAAGCCCACAATTTGTTACAAAAAATCATTTTTGGCACATTCAAACTGTAATATATTCACTAGAATGTACTTTAGTAGAAGAAAAATGAATGCAATCTAATTTGAACTCCTGTTCGTATTGCTGGCACTAAAATAACTAATCTCATCACGATTATTGCATTATGACTTCCAGCTGCTCACTGGAAAGCATAAGAAAATGTTCATTCCTGCAGGTAATGAATGAAACATGTAGTTACCTAGCTCTGAGTATGCAATTTATATTTATAAATGATATGTACTATACAAATGATGACAAATGGGAGTCTTCAACTCACAATGAAAACCGAGCTACTACAATCAAAAATTTGCAACATTAGTTGTACAAAACCAGTTTTCTCAAATCCACACAACTGCTAAACACACATATTCAGTAGTCAAGTAGTTTTGTATAAATGTGAGATTCACACAATCACCTTTAGCATTTTTCAGGGGTCATGACTCCCCCTTGTCCTCCATGTAGTAGCCTTTGCCCCCGCCCCCACACACACACATATTCCTTGGTTTATTACTCTAATTTGAAAGTTGATCAAATACAGAAAACAAGGGATCATTTACATGTAAAAGACAGAAAACAGAGCTTTACTCTTTTATTGAGACACAAGGTCTTGGAACACACTTCACAGAGCAGTGTTTGAACCCATGCACTCTGCTACAATAAATATTAAAAACAAAAAAAAAAAATACAATGAATAAAGAAAGAAAAAAAATATTTGATCAGTTAAAAAACAACTAACCAGTTAACAAAAACAGAGGAAAACCATGACAAATGCCACACTCACTGTAAGGGCACTGCACACTTCCTTTATAAATCATACATTAAACTGTTTTCTTAGGCCCAGCTTATTGTTATGTATCCATCAAATTTATAAAAAAAAAAAAAAAACAATTAAGTATTCCTTAGGACTGTGTGGTGCACACGTGGCAGAATCTAGAAGTCTGAGTTACTGTGTCTTGCTGTATTCTCCTTACCCAGAGAGGGCTTTGTGATACTGTTATCTCAAAGTTAGTATACCTGCATAGTGTGGTTGTGGTGGATGCAGCCCCCATGATAAGGGGTTTTGCTGGGTGTAAGACCCCCTACAAAAAGAATGAAAATATATTTAAATTAGTAGCAGCAAGTATCACTATTTTCTGTTATTTGTCTGAACTGCAATACATTTTTTTAATTGTTAGGACTAACGGGATTAGGTCTCACAGTTCTGATAGGGAGACTTTATCTTGAATATGCAACTGTGACTGAGGTGAAGTTTTCTTTACCATTATAAGCAATTTACCAGATTAACACACAGATCCAAATATTCATTTACAAGAGAAGCAAAATGAACTCTCTAGCAAATAATCAAATAATCCCCTTGTAAAAGTATTAAGTGAGATGCTAGGTAAAGAATCATAGCAAAGGATGAAGGCTGTTGTGTGTGTGTGTGCTCGCGCGCGTGTGTGTGTGTTTGCGTGTGCTTACGTAAGTATCGGCATGAGTATGTGAATCCGCGTGTGTGTGTGTGTGTGTGTGTGTGTGTGTGTGTGTGTGAGCTTACATGTGTATCGGCATGAGCATGTGTGTCCGAGTGTGTGTGTGTGTGTGTGTGTGTGTGTGTGTGTGTGTGTGTGTGTGTGTGTGTGTGTGTGTGTGTGTGTGTATACGCATGAGTGAGTGTGTGTGCACGCATTTCTATATATATATATATATATATATATATATATATATATATATATTTTGCAGGAGTGCAAGCCCCCTTGCATCTCAAACACCCCTTTCAAATTATATACACCAACTCTAAAATCACACAAAAGAGGGGGAAAGAACAAATTTCCAGACCCTGATGTCACATGTTCTCCTACCAAATGCAATTTAAGAAAGCACAGCACAATGCCACTACAGGAACCGGGTAGATAGATTCCTGACACTGCAGTGCAGAGTAAGAGGGCGCTACACTCCTGAATGTGCCATCCTTCGGATGAGACGTTAAAACTGGGTCTCATCTGCTTAAGTTGGTAGTAGCTCAGATGGATGTAAAAGACCTCACAGCACCTACCAAAAAGAGCATGGGAATTCCCCACTACCTTTGCCAAATTTCCCCTGATAGTATAAATACCACCTCAGGTCTACCCTGAAAAAGAAGCTAATAGCCTAGTGGGACTAACCTGGTTAACAAAGGATTAATAAATAAAATATATAAAATAAAAAATAAATAGGAATGAACAGATATGTATCTGTGTTGCAGCAAGCTCTATTATAGCAAACCAGGTTTCGTTCCTCAAAAAGGAACTTTTTCAGTGCTGGTATCATGAGCAACCATATCTCAGTATATGAATCACTGAGGGGGCAGGGTTGATAGAAAAACAACTGGTATTAAAATATTCTTCCTAGACTTATCAAAAGCTTTTGATACTGTCTCCCAGCAGAAACTCTTAAATAACTCTCATTACTGGGGGTCTCCAACTCTTCACTGCAATGGTTCCATAATCACCCCTCAAACAGAGCACAAGCGGCAAAATGAAAAACGATTAATACACCTTGTTACCAATACATGTTCATCAATGATCTCTACACCGCTACAAAAAATGCCACCCTTGTTAAATACACTGATGACCCAGTCCTAATCTGCTCTGCCAAATCTCTACTAAACCCCAAGACTTTACACAGCAATCCTTATCAAGTGAAACATGGCTAATTAATTCTCTGCTAGTTCTAAACCCTAATAAAAATAAATGAATGCTCTTTACCCCAAAACACACATCTCCCAAAACAACACTATTCACTCTCCTCTGCCAACAGCACCGTGATAGAACAAGTAAGCCCCCACAATTACTGGGTGCCATCATAGATGACCAGCTGAAATTTGAGCTCCCCTATATCACAAGTGGGCTAAAAGAAATCATCAAAACCTAGGTACATTATACAGAGTAAAAACCTATCTCACTGGCATAGCCAGAAAACATAGAGTCTCTACTATTTTACTGTCATCTCTCCTCTATGCTGCCCAAATCTTCACTAAAATTCAAGTCTCGCAAACATCTATACCTCAGCAATGTTATAATAAAATAGCCATATTTTCAGTAAACTGTAGCAACAGAATATGCCACTACCTAGCCCTCAGACAATTAATCTCGTTAGAACATCACCTAGCATTTTTTAAGCTAGCTATAATACACAAACTTCTCTATAAGCCAGAAAATTGCCCAGCCTTTAACAACTTAATGCAGCATTACTCCCCAATGGAATTTTACTCTCTAGAAAAAAATGACTACATACATCAGATTACATCACACTACATCATATATACTAGGTTTGTAAAAAGCAAATGGAGAACAGCTATAGTCATTTTTCCTGCATAAGGAAGGACGTTTCACAGACCTAAGCAATTACAGACCCATCATTTTGACCAACCTGATATGCAAAGCAATGAAAAGATTTACAGGTTTATAGGTGTGTACTAGGCTAATGACCCTGGAGCCTTTACAAGCCTAGCCCATAGGATTACCCTGGCATTGTGCTACCTGACCTTAGTTCCCAGTGCCTCTTTCAAGTAGAGCCACTGGAGTGATCCCCGGGGTGAATCTTCTACTTCCCATCCACTGATCAAGATTTCTCTTGAACAGGGCCAGTGAGGTGCTCTGTTAGACATGTATGGGAAGTCTATTCCACAGCATGGCCAGTCTCTGGGTTATGAACCTGCCCATCCAGCACGTTCTGTTGATTGCGGTAATGAGGTTGAGGTCCCTGGAGCGTGTGGTGCGGAGAGATTGGGATTTCTTTAGATGTTGCATTTTTAACAGAGCTGAGTCAGACATGGATTTGTAAGTCAAGCAGAGATCGCCTCTAAGTAGGAGATATGAGACAGAGAATAGTTGGAGTTTTTTGAGTCTATCCATATAGGACAAGTGTTTAAGGCCTAGAATCCTCTTTGTGAGGTGCTTTTGTGGCCTCTCCAGTTGTTGCAGGTGTCTAGTGAGGTACATGCCAAATGGGGCATTGTACTCGATGACTGGCCTAATGAGGGAAGAGTAGAGGGAGATAATGGCCTCTTTCTTCCTGGATGCAAAACACTTAGTAATAAGATGTGCCACATAGAAGGACTTTCTGACCACAGTGGAAATGTGGTGGTCGAAAGAGAGGTCACTGTCAGCCTATATTCCCAGATATCTTAAAATGCCTTCTGTGTTCAGTGGACTACCATCGATGTGGTAATTCATGAGAACCGGGTTTTTCTCAAAGGCGATGACAACACATTATTTGGTATTGAGCTTAAAGATATGGTTCTGACACCAGTCATTGGTCTCAGAGAGGCCTTTATCATGGCACTAATCAGTCATGACATCGGGAACCTCAAACATTGAGCTTGTCTCAGTTTGAATTTGTCAGGGGTAGGTCATGCTTATTTAACCTGGTGGATTTTTTTTTTTTGAAAGGTTACTAAAGCAATGGATGGACGCAAAACACCATACATCACATACATTGCCCTGGCCAAAGTTTTTGGCACAATACCCCTCTCAGGTATAGTAGAAGAGCTAAATAAACTGGGTATACCCCTATGTCACCTACTGGATTACCAACTGGCTCACAGATGGGATGCACATAATAAAAACAGGGAAAGTTACCTCCACAAAGAGATCAATCATCAGTGGAGTGCCACAGGGTTCTGTGCTGAGACCTCTCATATTTGGCATCTACTTTTCTGAAGAAAAAGCCAACACCAAAGATCTCTGGCTGATTACGTTTGCAGATGATTGCAAGCTTGGAGCAGTCATTGACTCCCCAAATGACTTAGCCATCCTGCAGGCAGGTTTGTCTCAAAGAAATAACTGATGACAAAATTGTAGACTGAAACTAAATGCCAAGAATGCATTTTTGTATATTTTGAGAAGTCATCTACCCCAGGGGATTACCACATTGACAATACATCCCTAAGAATTGACCCAGTTGTTCAGGATTTGGGAATCTATATGGATAGTGACCTACCGTTTAACCAACATGCGTCTATTTCTCTAAGACAGGCCCTCAATATTGCACAGCTTGTAAATGAAGACACTATGCCTAGACCTAGGGATGCCACTGCCCCCCTTTACTCAGCCCTCATTAGGCCAATCATTGAATATAATGCCCCCTTTGGCCTGTATCTGTCCAGACACATGCAACAGCTGGAACACCCACAGAGATACTGTCGCTCATCTAGTCAGGATAAAATGGATGAATCTTTATAGGTTCTGTTCAAACAGCTTTATTATATAAAACACATTAGGATTGAAGCTTAATAACTTTAACTTAGATAAACTTATAAACTAGCTATTATACTCATACATGCTCACTCTCTGGCTGCACTATAAAATGGCACTGAAGCTAGCACATGCTGGCTATTTATATGCACGTGCTGTCCTTGAAATGCTTCTTAAAGATACAGCATATACACACACACACACACACACACACACACACACACACACACACACACACACACACACACACACACACACACACACACACACACACACACACACACACACACACACGCATGCACACACACACACACACACACACACACACACACACACACACACACACACACACACACACTATTCTACACCCTCCCTCTTTGAGAAGTAAGTCATTCAATGTTGACAACATTAATTGACATGCAATCAATACAAATAATTCTTTGTCATGTAATTATACAGAACTAAATACATATAAACAATTATGTCCAGGTTGCTGTGTATTTCATACTAGGTCTGGAAATACAACCAAATCATTTGACATAAAAATTATAATCAGGTCTAACAACTGGGACTGTCTTTGCTGAATGTTCAACTTAAGGGACATCAGGAACATCATCAGGAATGGAAGTAGAAGTTAAGACATGTTCTGCAACAGAAACATTGTCAGGATTTCTCTGAGATCTAGAGTCTGTATCACAGGAACAATGCAGCGACATCAATTCTGGTACAGGAAGAAGATGTCTGCAATTTCTCCTGTACTCCACACCCTCAGATTCTACGAAGTAGAATCTTGGCTCAGTACATATACCTGTTACTTGCCAATCTGATTGAAACCTTTCGCTGTTTGTATCCTCACTGTCTCTTCTTCTTTCAATGTACAAAGAAATCTGCTTGATTTATCATAGTTGGACTTCTGGAAAGAATGCTTTCTAAATAGTTGGGCTCTAATTGTCCTGTTGTTCTTAGCTTTGACCCTCAACAACTGGACCTGATAGGCAATGTTGTTCTGGTTTGGCTAGATAGAAGTCTCTGAGCAGGTGAGCCAAGTGTATCATCATGGGGTATGTTTCTGAGATTGAGTAAATTCAAAAAGACATCAGTATTGTCACACTTTGACCTCTCAAGCAATTGCTTTCCACTCTGTACTGCATATTCTGCTAGTCCATTTGATGGTGGATATTCTGGATTACTAACAACATGTACAAAGTGTCATTTTTTTTTAAATTTCTGAAACAACTGACTAGTAAATTGAGTACCATTACAGAAATAACTTTGTGTGGACTACCATGGACTGAGAAATGACGTTTCAACCTCGTGATAGCAGTGGACATTAGGTTAGGTAGCAAATCAATCTCAAATCAGTTGAAATAACGGTCTACCAACACTACGTAATGTTGATTGTTCCACTCGAATATATCAATAGCTACAGTTGACCAAGGTAGTCCAGGAACTTGACTTAGCTGAAGTGGTTCTTTTTGCAAATGTGGTTTAGTACTATTACATACTGAACCAGAAGAAAGCACTTTATCAATGTCTTTTGCTAGATAAGGCCAAAATACTAGTTCTCTCACCCTTCTTTTGGTAGATTCAGAACTCGGGTGCCCATGATGCAAAATCTGGATATAGCCACGTTGTAAGAAGCAGGAACAACAATTTTAGGACCTTTGAAAATAATGCCATCTTCCATCAACATCTCATCTCTGTAAGGAAAATAAGTTTGCACTTCAGGTGGTACACTAGATTGCTTTGACGGCCATCCAACATTAATGTAGTAGTTGAGCATTTGCAAAATTGGATCAGTCTTTGTATGATCCCTCAGCTCATCAAGTTTCGTGGTAGAAAAATTATGCACTTCCATGGTGTCAAAGTCAAAATTCTCAGCATGAAGCTGTTCCATTCTATTTCTGGGTTATCTGAATAAGGTATCAGCCTGATAAATCTCACTGGAGCTGAAGGCATAGGCTTCTTTAAAATAGTAACTAGTGGTTGATGATCAATTTCAATCTGAATAGTTCGACCATAAATATAATCATGAAACTTTGAATATGCAAATACTATTGCCAAAAGTTCTTTCTCAATTTGAGCATATTGGATTTCAGTTTGGGTAAGAGCTCTTGATGCATAGGCTACTGGTCTGCCTTCTTGAAGAATAACTGTGCCTAGACCAAATTTTAAAGCATCACAGGAAAGAGTTACTGGTTTATTGACATCATAGTATCTTAATGTAGGTGGGGTAGCAATTTTCTGCTTAAGGTCTTCAAATGCTTTCTGATGCTGTTCCAAGCAAGACCATATAACATTTGTCCATGTCAGGTCTCTCAAATGAAGTATCAACTCACTGAAGTCATATAAAAACTTGCCTAAATAGTTGACCGTACCAAGAAAACATTGTAGATCCTGAAAATTTATTAGTGCTGGCATCTCAAGAATGGCTGCTTGCATGGACGTGTCTGGTTGCAAGCCAGTGCTGGTAAATAAATGGCCTACATATGTAACTTCTGGTAGTCTGAATTTGCACTTTAGAGGATTGAGCTTTAAGTTCACTTCATGTGCTCTGTCTAGAACTCTCTTAAGGTTTCTATCATGCTCTGCTTCACCATTGTCTCCAACCAATAAATCATCTACTATTATGGCACAAGGATAACTTGAAAAATTTTGATCCATTGCATGCTGAAAGACTTCACTTGCAGAATATATTCCAAATGGTATCCTGAGGAATCTATATCTGCCAAATGGGGTACTGAAAGTAGTCGGTAATGAGGATTTGCGATCAAGCATTACTTGCCAAAATGAATTTTTTGCATTTTTGCATCCAAGACAGAAAAAACAGTGACATTTGGTACTAGAGCTGTGACTTCCTTGACTGTACACATTGGATGATGCAGTCTCTTTAATGCTTTGTTCAAATCTCTTGGGTCAATACATATTCTGATTTTGTCTGAGCCTTTTTTGTGGGCTGCTACCATGGACAACACTCATTCAGTTGGTTCTGTGACTGGACAAATTACACCTTGCTGTACCACTTTATCCATCTGAGGCCTGACTTTATTCTGCATAGCTATCAGAACTTTTCTTGCTGGTCTGACCACTGGACTGACCTCTGAGTCTAACTTCATAGAATACACAACTGGAAGTTTGCCTAACTTGTCTTTGAAAACATCAGCATACTCTGAGAAAATGGCGTCAGTAAAATTGGAACTAGGAGATGCGCTTATGTGATGAACTTCTTTGGTAAAGAAAGCACATTTATTCTCAAACTGTCTCTGAGACCCAATAATGACTGCACATGTCTTCAGACTACATAAAATAGTAAGCTGTAACAGTTCCTAGCCAAATAATATGAAAGCACTACTCAGCCTTCTGTTTGAATTTCTTCACCTCCATAAACATGTTTCACACAACTAGCCACATTGAGCTGTTCACCAGCTCTCTCCTAAGCAAATGTGTCTGCCAACATAACTTTACACTTTAAACCAGTGTCTACTTTGAGCTCGGTGGATTTAGCATTGATCTGGATAGTACAAAACACTTCTTTCTTTGCCAACAAATTCATTGCATCAACCTTTTCACCAATTACTGACACACCATCTATGTAGAAAGTAGAATTGCAGCTCTCTATATGATCAACTTCCTTTTCTGAGTGACCTTTCTTTACAACTGTGTGAGGTTTACTTGATTTGCAAAACTTTTGTTGAAAATGGTTCCATTTTTTACACTTGTGGCATTGCTGACCAAATGCTAAGCATTTCTCTCTTTTGGACTCATGACTGGCACCACAATTGTGACAGTTAACAATAAAGCTGGATTTGGATTTTGCTGACTCACCCTTGTACTGCACTGAGCATGTCCTTTTCTTAGAACTTGCTGGAAAACTACAGGACTTCTCAGGTAAATCTACAGGGGTTGCAGCTACCATGTGCTTAGGCCTGCTTCTGATAGCCATGTGTTGCATGCTGTCTACATTTGCTCTGGAGCCTGCTGAAAGCATACTCTTATCACTTGCAAGCATACTCGTGTGCCTTTCTGTAACATCATAGATTTGACAAATCTCAATAGCTTTGCTCAGGATTAAATCACTGCCACAAAGCAAAATCTTTCTCACTGTAGCACTATTAATACCACACTCAAGTCTGTCCCTTATCAACTCAAGTTTTAAGTCACCAAACTGACACATTTTAGCTTTGTTTCTCAGGTCACTTATATAAGCTGGGAAAGTTTCCCCTGGTGTTTGAATGTAATATTTGTCTGGGGGTTACACATTTCCTTGAATTTGCACTTCAAACACTCAGGGTCTTCTCTTGATTCAGCCTGTACAACACTATGATGTTTTTTGCCTCTCTCTTATATGCTGCTGGTGCATACACAATGAATGCTCTCTTTCAATGGCCTCTGACCTGCTAGGTTTAGCAAAATGAATGTCCTAGTGCATGCATCTTTTTCAGAAAAAGCCACTTGTATAAAAATATCACACTCTTGCTCACATATTCTCCAATTCTCTGCAATATTCTGATCAAACACCAATAGTGATAGCTTTTGAAATCCATCTGCCATATTAACACATTCTAGTGAAGGCTTTTGCAAGTATACACAAACATGCACACATATACATATGCCAGAAATGTATGCCAGTATTTGTAATGGGTCTATATTATTTCCTCAAAGAGGCGTTCCATCGAAAGCCTCATCGACCCTAAAACCGCAAGATTTCAAAATATTGGACCTTCACATAAGTGATTTCTTTCCCCTTGGAAAGAAATCACTTGATCTACAAACACCAACAAATAACCACAAACACTACAAAGTACAGGGCTTCACCCTCCACACCCCCCAATGTGGGAAGCTGTGCACCCACACCACCCCTAACTAAATATACCAACTCCGAGATTGCACTACAGCGGGGAAAAAGACAAACTGACGAGGATGGCCAAGTGATTTCTTTCCCAAGGAAAGAAACCGCTTATGTGGACGTTCAATGTTTTCAAATTTCATGGTTTCAAGTTTGACGCTTCTTCGAGGAAATAATAGGAACCCTTTGTAACTATGCCCAATAGCACAACAAGCTTCTGAATAACTGAACTTTGTGAAATAAGTCTCTCAGGCACTGTAATACTCTTAAAATTACTGTAGTGTAAGAAATCACCTCTTTTTTTTGTAAGAAACATTGTGAAATAAGACTTCGGGCACTGTAATACTCTGGAAATTACTCTATTGTAAAAGTCATGTATCATCATTGTAACAATCATTTCAAAATAACTGCACTGTGTGAATGAACTGGGCAGAAGAAGCTCAGAGTAAGAAACATTTCGAAGTAATTGCACTTTGCAAATAAACAGTACACAGTACACTGAAACTTTCCCAAAAGGATGGTTAAGTAACTCTTTACAGTGCAAGAAGCACTCTGTAATGGCGGCACTTTGTGAATAGACACACCCAGCACAAGAAACTTTTCGAAATGGTTGTATTTTGACTACACTTTACCAAATAGTTACACTTTGCACACAATTAAACTCTTTGAAATACATTTCCAGTAATAAGGACACACTGTAAGCACTTTTACACACTTTGAGATACTTTGACTAACTCTAGTCACGCCCTGAATACAATGCAAAATAGTAGTTATGCCAAAACACAGTACTTTGCCAAAAAACATGCAGTTGCTATGCTTTGTTTATGCCCTTTTTTTGCCCTTATTATATTTGTTTTGCTTATTTAATCTCTTTTCATGCCCACTATACTTTTCTTGTGCTCGTTTTACTCTAAACATGCCCGTTTTGCAATACCGAGGTAATTCCAAACCCATTATGTGCTGTTCTGATAATCGTTTTACCAAATATCTTAATCTTAAACATGTCATTTAATTAATAAACCTTTTATGCCTCTCACTTGTTTAATAATGTGGTTTGTGCCCTTGTAATGCTTCATTTTATTTTTTTTATAGAATAAATCATTTGTGCAAGTTTTCATTACCTTTGGTTCATTTCTGGCCCTTTTTTCTGCTCATTTCTTTTTGTTTACCTTCACGGTTAACTCTGCACCTCATAGCTCTGAAAAGCACCCTCTGGAATCCCAGTTCTGACACCATGTTGCTCGGCTAGTGAGGATAAAATAGATGAGTCTTCATGGGTTCTGTTCTAACAGCTTTATTATGTACAAACGCATCAGGATTGAGGCTTAATAACTTCAACTTAGATAAACTTATAAACAAACTAGATATTACACTCATACAATGCTCACTGTCTGGCTACACTCGCAAAATGGCACTGAAGCTAACATGTGCTGGCTATTTATATGCACATGCTGTCCTGGAAATGCTTCTTAAAGATACAGCACACACACTCTATTCTACAAATACCTTGCTAAAAGGGTTGTTGTTCTTCTTTCAGCTTTTCCTGGTTAGGGGTCACCACAGCGGAACTCCAGTCCACTAATGATTGGCAGTAGATTTTTACGGTGCCAAGGTGCCAGCTCAATGCCCAACCTTCAACGAAGGCATGCCCATTTACACATGTCTTTCGAATGCCACTTGAGCACGGGGAAGACATGCACACTCCACACAGAAGGTGCTCCAGCCGAGAATTGAACAGGAGAACCTCATGCTGTGAGGCGACAATGCTACCGCTGCACCACCACCTTGCTAAAAGGGTACACAGTCTAAACAACATGCCATACATGGACTGACTCAAAGCCCTCTCACAATACTCAGTATTTTACAGACTACTTAGAGGTGACTTGTAATTGGATCTGGCATACAAGGCACCCTCCAACCCATTCCAGATGGATTTAATGTACATCAGCCAGTCACATATCATCAGAAATACTCAGTCTAGGGATCTAAACTTTTGCAACATGAACAGAGTGGTTTGCAGGACAGGTATATTTAGCAGAGGATACAACTTTTGTGGAACAGACACCCCATCCACATAAAACAAATTTCATCCCTGTCCATTTTCAAGTACAACTTAAATCTATGGATGGGAAACAGAAAATATATCCCAGGACTGATCCCTGTGCTACTAATGAACAGAGGCAGCTCCTAACTACTTTATTCCATACATGGGTCCCCTCAAATTATTTAAATGCCACTGTTATTTTCAGCTATATCATTAAATCCATTACTTTAAATGCCAGTGTTATCTTCAGCTATATCATTAAATCCATTACATTAAATGTCACTGTTATCTTCAGCTATATCATTAAATCCATTACTTTAAATGCCACTGTTATCTTCAGCTATATCATTAAATCCATTACTTTAAATGCCACTGTTATCTTCAACTATATCATTAAATCCATTACTTTAAATGCCACTGCTATCTTCAGCTATATCATTAAATCCATTACTTTAAATGCCACTGTTATCTTCAGCTATATCATTAAATCCATTACTTTAAATGCCACTGTTATCTTCAGCTATATCACTAAATCCATTACTTTAAATGCCACTGTTATCTTCAGCTATATCATTAAATCCATTACTTTAAATGCCACTGTTATCTACAGCTACATCATTAAATCCATTACTTTAAATGCCACTGTTATTTTCAGCTATATCATTAAATCCATTACTTTAAATGCCACTGTTATCTTCAGCTATATCATTAAATCCATTACTTTAAATGCCACTGTTATCTTCAGCTATATCATTAAATCCATTACTTTAAATGCATCTGTTATCTTCAGCTATATCATTAAATCCATTACTTTAAATGCCACTGTTATCTTCAGCTACATCATTAAATCCATTACTTTAAATGCCACTGTTATCTTCAGCTATATCATTAAATCCATTACTTTAAATGCCACTGTTATCTTCAGCTATATCATTAAATCCATTACTTTTCATTCATAATCCTAATTCACAACCAGCCTTCACCAATACATGAATAGTTTTATTAACATCTCTCAGCGATATACATTATTTTATGACAGTTCTCACCCTCCACCTAAATAACTCCAAAATAACCTTATTTCACCACTTCATTTAACACCTGGATGAAATTTAAAGAACTGCTAAATAGGCATTCATTAATACTTAAGTAATAAATACGAATTCTTGATTACTTATAATTTTTGCTGCATAGTAGACACCTTTGTAAATAGCAGTTTCTGTTATGTTTTGATATTATTTTTTCATTAGTTTGTTTAATTACATAATTTCTATATATATGATAAATACATACTATATATGTTAACTGTTATAATTTATCTAATTGTTAAAACTTTAATAAAATATTTAAGAAGAATAATTCTAAAATAACCTTATGATAGTTTATGACAGATAAATGACTATCACAAAAAAAAAACCTAAGTGATACTCATTTATATAATTGCCTCTTAAACTGTTTTACAACCCACCTCTTAACTACAACACTTTCTGTCCTAATTACTTTCCTCACCTTAGTTTCTTTAAATTTCTAAGCACTATCAGAGAATCTATTATTTATCTGACAAACCAGCTAATACATATCTTCAAATACTCAATGTTCAGCATCTATGAATACATAAGCAGGGCAGCCCACAAGATTTTTTGCAGGGGGTGCAAACCCAGAGCCCCCCACTCAACCCCCACCCCGCAGCCATTCCAGTGTCCCATTACTTGGCTATTTCTCTCCAGCTGACATAAACACTGTTCAAATCTGTGTGCATACTGTTTTATGCTTTACTTCTACAATGATTACAGATATCTGGAATTAATTTACAACTTTTATTTCAAATTTTATTGCATAAACATGGCTAGATATTTGCTAAGCAAAACAATACATTCTTAAAATGAAAACAGACTTGGCATTAAAGCTTATCTGCCTCTGAAACTCATATTCACTGAAACAGCATTAAAACCCAAATTAAAAGAAAATGCATCTGGCCTGAGGCGGGTAAGTTTACCTTTGGGCCGTTTTCAAATCATAGGACCCTTGCACACATTTTTAGGACCATGCAAAAGTTCTTTGATTCACTTTCCTGATCGTATTAAATTATATCTTCTTCTTTCAGCTGTTCCCATTAGGGGTCAACACAGTGGATCATCTGTTTCCATTTCTTCCTGTCCTCTGCATCTTGCTTTGTCACACCAACCACCTGCATGTCTTCTCTGACCACATCCATATTCCTTATCTTAGGCCTTTCTCTTTAACTCTTACCTGGAAGCTGCATCCTTAACATCCTTTTCCCAACATACCCAGCATCCCTCCTCAGCACATGTCCAAACCAACACAATCTTGCTTCTCTGGCTTTATCTCCAAACCGTCCAACCTGAGATGACCCTCTAATATACTGATTCTTAATCCTGTCCATCCTCATCACACCCATTGCAAATCTTAACATCTTTAACTCTGCTACCTCCAGCTCTGACTCCTGCATTTTTTGTCAATGCCATAGTCTCCAACCGATATAACATAGCTGGTCTCAGTACCCTCTGGTATACTTTCTCTTTAACTCATATGGGTACCCGTCTGTCACAAATCACTCCTGACGCTCTTCTCCACCCATTCCACCCTGCCTGTACTCTCTTCACCTCTCTTTCATACTCACCATTACTCTGAACTGTTGATCCGAAGTATTTAAACTCATCCACTTTTGCCAACTCTACTCCCTGAATCCTCACCATTCCTCTGTCCTCCCTCTCAATCACACACATATATTCTGTTTTAGCCCTGCTGACCTTCATTCCTCTCCTCTCTAGAGCATATCTCCACCTCTTCAGGGACTCATCAACCTGTTCCCTACTCTCACTAGAGATCACAATGCCATCTACAAACATCATAGTCCATGGTGGCTCCTGTCTGATCTCCTCTGTCAACCTGTCAGTCACCATTGCAAAAAAGAAAGGGCTCAGACCTGATCCTTGATGTAATCCCACCTCTACCTTAAACACATCTGTCACTCCTAAAGCAGACCTCACCACTGTCACACTACCCTCGTACATATCCTGTACCACTCTTACATACTTCTCTGCCACTCCTGACTTCCTCATACAATACCACAACTCCTGTCTAGGCACCCTGTCATATGCTTTCTCCAAGTCCACAAAGACACAATGCAACTCCTTCTGACCTTCTCTATACTTCTCCATCAACACTCTCAGAGCAAACATTGCATCTGTAGTGCTCATTCCTGGCATGAAATCATCCTGCTGCTCACTAATCATTACCTCCCTTCTTCACCTAGCTTCCACTACTCTTTCCCATAATTTTATGCTGTGACTGATCAAATTTATCACTCTGTAGTTACTACAGCTCTGCACATCACCCTTATTCTTAAAAATTGGTACCAATACACTTCTCCACTCATCAGGCATCCTCTCACTTTCCAAGATTTCATTAAAAAATCTGGTTAAAAACTCCACTGCCATCTCCTAAACACCTCCATGCTTCCACAGGAATGTCATCTGGACCAACAGCCTTTCCATTCTTCATCTTCTTCATAGCTGTCTTTACTTCCTCCTTGCTAATCTGTTGCACTTCCTGATTCACTATCCCCATATCATCCAACCTTCTTTCTCTCTCATTCTCTTCATTCATCAGCCCCTCAAAGTACGCTTTCCATCTGCTTAACACACTCTCCTCACTTGTAAGTACATTTCCCTCATTATCCTTTATCACCCTTACCTGCCACATCTCTTTCCTAGCTCGGTCCCTCTGTCTAGCCAATCGGTACAGGTCCTTTTCTCCCACCTCAGTGTCCAACCTTTCATACAACTCTCCATACACCTTATCCTTAGCCTTTGCCACCTCTCTCCTCACCATACATATCATCTCCTTATACTCCTGTCTACTTTCTTCCTCTCTCTGACAATCCCACTTCTTTGTCAACCTCTCTCTCTGTATATTCTGCTGTACTTCCTCGTTCCACCACCAGGTCTCCTTGTCCTCGTTCCTCTGTCTAAATGTCACACCAAGCACCTTTCTAGCTATCTGCCTTACCAGCTCTGCTGTATTTACTCAGATATTTAGTAACTCTTCACTGCCACCCAGTGCCTGTCTTAACTCTTCCCTGAACTCCACCTCACAATTACCCTTTTTCAACTTCCACCATTTGATCCTTGGCACTGCCACATGCTCCCCCTCCTCTTCTTGATCACCGTCATCCTACAGACCACCATCCCATGCTACCTAACTACACTTTCCCCTGCCACTACTTTACAGTCTCCAATCTCCTTCAGGCTGGCCCTCCTACATAAGATATAATCCACCTGTGTGCATCTTTCTCCACTCTTGTATGTCACTCTGTGCTTCTCCCTCTTCTTAAAATATGTATTCACCACAGCCACGTCCATCCTTTTTGCAGAATTCACTACCATGTGCCCTTCTGCATTCCTCTACTTAACACCATACCTACCCATCACTTCCTCATCCCCTCTGTTCCCTTCAACAACATGCCCATTGAAATCCATTCCAATCACCACTCTCTCACCCTTGGGTACACTCATCACCACATCAGCCAACTCACTCCAAAATCTTTCTTTCTCATCCATCACACACCCAACTTGTAGAACATATGTACTAACAAGATTCCTCATCACACCATTAATTTCCAGCTTCATAAACATCACTCTGTCTGACACTCTTTTCATCTACAAAACACTCTTGGCATACTGTTCCTTCAGGATAACCCCTACCCCATTTCTCCTCCCATCCATACCATGATAGAACAATTTGAACACGCCTCCGATACACCTGCCTTTACTCCCCTTCCATCTGGTCTCCTGCACACACAATATGTCAACCGTCCTTCTCTCTATCATATCAGCTAGCTCTCTCCCTATACCAGTCATACTGCCAACATTCAAAGTTCCTGCACTGACTACCACACTCCTAACCTTCCTCCTCTCTTCCTGCCTTGGGGCATGCTTTCCCCCTCTTCTTCTCCTTCTCCTTCAGCCAACAGTAGCCCAATTTCCACCATCACCTTGTTGGCTTACAGTACTGGTGGCGGTTGATGTTAACCCGGGCCTCAACCGATCCAGTATGGAGATCTGTATTGTTGTCCGCATGTCATTTGGCAAAAGTTTTACACTGGATGCCCTTCCTGATGCAACCCCCCCCCCATTTATCTGGGTTTGGGACCAGCATGAAGAAATACACTGGCTTGTGCATCCCCACTGGCTGGGTTGTATTAAATTATAATATATAATAATTAAATTATATCCCTTGTATAATACAGCACCACTTGTTAAAGGGTGTTTTAAATTTATAGTTTTAAACATTTTTCAGTAAGAAATGAAACAAAACATATGAACCAATAATGACACAACCACCCAATTCAGAAAATCTTAACCATAAAAGGCCACTCAAACTTCTGTCATTACAATCCACCAATATCAGTCAATATGCACAATCTCTGCAGAAGTAAAAGTCATCTGAATACTTCTACATTATTTATTTATTTTTCATTTATTTTACATTTGTTGACCGGGCTAGTCTAGCTGGATATATGTCCATTTTCAGTAGAGGCCCAGGGAGATAAGCTCCAAAGTTCAATTACAGTACATATCTAGAGAAATAGATACATGAGATCGACTACATTAATCATAACTAAAGCAGTATTAGCTAAAAAGTGGTTACAGGTATATAGAGTATATAACACAAAATATTGACTAAACATAATACAATTTATCATGAGGCTGCAATTAACTGTTCAGAAAGATTGATAGTAAAACACATAATATAATTCTAGATATAAGAAGGGAAAAAGGAAAGTAAGACTGGAATAGAAGATGAGTAAGAAAATTCTAATCGTGAAGACTGGAACTTTTATGAGAGTATACTAATAGGTAAGGCTAGGTAGTAGAGGTAGAATGGTAGTTGAATTCTGATGTGTTTGCTACTGAGCTGAGACAGTGAGGTAGAAACAGGTAGCTAGAGCATATAAGGTGGGGTTGAAACAAGTAGTGAGAGCATGTAGGCTAGTCAGGTTTAGTACAGGGGCACATCCAATGTGTTTTAAGGAAGAGCTTAAGTTTATTTTTGAACAAGGAAATAGAGGGAAGTGTAGAAAGTTCAGTGGGGATCAAGTTCCAAATTTTCCCAACAGTATTAGTGAAGAGAGAGTCTCCAGCTCTCTTGTTTGATTTGTTAATATTTATGAGGATTTTTTGTGAAGATCTTAGGGATTTCAGGTTATTGTAGGGATGAATAAGGTTAGATAGTATGGGTGTCTTAGCAGGTTGATAAAGAATTTTATGGGCAATGGTCAGTTGATTATATTTTAGCTGTTGCTGTAATTGAAGCCACCCTAGGTATTTTAGATTAATACAGTGGTGTGTTTTAAAAGGGTTACCAGTGGCAAATCTGGCTATGTTGTTGTAGGTGTTTTCTAGTTTTTTAAGGTTATTGTTTGACAGGTTAGTGAAAATGGGAGAGGCATAGAGTAGGGTAGAGATTAGATGGGTGCGGCGATAGTTATATCATTAAATCCATTACTTTAAATGCCACTGTTATCTGCAGATATATCATTAAATCCATTACTTTAAATGCCACTGTTGTCTGCAGCTATATCATTAAATCCATTACTTTAAATGTCACTGTTATCTTCAGCTATATCATTAAATCCATTACTTTAAATGCCACTGTTATCTACAGCTACATCATTAAATCCATTACTTTAAATGCCACTGTTATTTTCAGCTATATCATTAAATCCATTACTTTAAATGCCACTGTTATCTTCAGCTATATCATTAAATCCATTACTTTAAATGCCACTGTTATCTTCAGCTATATCATTAAATCCATTACTTTAAATGCATCTGTTATCTTCAGCTATATCATTAAATCCATTACTTTAAATGCCATTGTTATCTTCAGCTACATCATTAAATCCATTACTTTAAATGCCACTGTTATCTTCAGCTACATCATTAAATCCATTACTTTAAATGCCACTGTTATCTTCAGCTACATCATTAAATCCATTACTTTAAATGCCACTGTTATCTTCAGCTACATCATTAAATCCATTACTTTAAATGTCACTGTTATCTTCAGCTACATCATTAAATCCATTACTTTAAATGCCATTATCTTCAGCTATATCATTAAATCCATTACTTTAAATGCCACTGTTATCTTCAGCTATATCATTAAATCCATTACTTTAAATGCCACTGTTATCTTCAGCTATATCATTAAATCCATTACTTTTCATTCATAATCCTAATTCACAACCAGCCTTCACCAATATCTGAATAGTTTTATTAACATCTCTCAGACATATACATTATTTTATGACAGTTCTCACCCTCCACCTAAATAACTCAAAAATAACCTTATTTCACCACTTCATTTAACACCTGGATGAAATTTAAAGAACTGCTAAATAGACATTCATTAATACTTAAGTAATAAATACGAATTCTTGATTATTTATAATTTTTGCTGCATAGTAGACACCTTTGTAAATAGCAGTTTCTGTTATGTTTTGATATTCTTTTTTCATTAGTTTGTTTAATTACATAATTTCTATATATATGATAAATACATACTATATATGTTAACTGTTATAATGTATCTAATTGTTAAAACTTTAATAAAATATTTAAGAAGAATAATTCTAAAATAACCTTATGATAGTTTATGACAGATAAATGACTATCACAAAAAAAACCTAAGTGATACTCATTTATATAATTGCCTCTTAAACTGTTTTACAACCCACCTCTTAACTACAACACTTTCTGTCCTAATTACTTTCCTCACCTTAGTTTCTTTAAATTTCTAAGCACTGTCAGAGAATCTATTATTTATCTGACAAACCAGCTAATACATATCTTCAAATACTCAATGTTCAGCATCTATGAATACATAAGCAGGGCAGCCCACAAGATTTTTTGCAGGGGGTGCAAACCCAGAGCCCCCCACTCAACCCCCACCCCGCAGCCATTCCAGTGTCCCATTACTTGGCTATTTCTCTCCAGCTGACATAAACACTGTTCAAATCTGTGTGCATACTGTTTTATGCTTTACTTCTACAATGATTACAGATATCTGGAATTAATTTACAACTTTTATTTCAAATGTTATTGCATAAACATGGCTAGATATTTGCTAAGCAAAACAATACATTCTTAAAATGAAAACAGACTTGGCATTAAAGCTTATCTGCCTTTGAAACTCATATTCACTGAAACAGCATTAAAACCCAAATTAAAAGAAAATGCATCTGGCCTGAGGTGGGTTAAGTTTACCTTTGGGCTGTTTTCAAATCATAGGACCCTTGCACACATTTTTAGGACCATGCAAAAGTTCTTTGATTCATTTTCCTGATCGTATTAAATTATATCTTCTTCTTTCAGCTGTTCCCATTAGGGGTCAACACAGTGGATCATCTGTTTCCATTTCTTCCTGTCCTCTGCATCTTGCTTTGTCACACCAACCACCTGCATGTCTTCTCTGACCACATCCATATTCCTTATCTTAGGCCTTTCTCTTTAACTCTTACCTGGAAGCTGCATCATTAGCATCCTTTTCCCAACATACCCAGCATCCCTCCTCAGCACATGTCCAAACCAACACAATCTTGCTTCTCTGGCTTTATCTCCAAACCATCCAACCTGAGATGACCCTCTAATATACTGATTCTTAATCCTGTCCATCCTCGTCACACCCATTGCAAATCTTAACATCTTTAACTATGCTACCTCCAGCTCTGACTCCTGCATTTTTTGTCAGTGCCATAGTCTCCAACCGATATAACATAGCTGGTCTCAGTACCCTCTGGTATACTTTCTCTTTAACTCATATGGGTACCCGTCTGTCACAAATCACTCCTGATGCTCTTCTCCACCCACTCCACCCTGCCTGTACTCTCTTCTTCACCTCTCTTTCATACTCACCATTACTCTGAACTGTTGATCCGAAGTATTTAAACTCATCCACTTTTGCCAACTCTACTCCCTGCATCCTCACCATTCCTCTGTCCTCCCTCTCAATCACACACATATATTCTGTTTTAGCCCTGCTGACCTTCATTCCTCTCCTCTCTAGAGCATATCTTCACATCTTCAGGGACTCATCAACCTGTTCCCTACTCTCACTAGAGATCACAATGTCATCTACAAACATCATAGTCCATGGTGGCTCCTGTCTGATCTCCTCTGTCAACCTGTCAGTCACCATTGCAAAAAAGAAAGGGCTCAGACCTGATCCTTGATGTAATCCCACCTCTACCTTAAACACATCTGTCACTCCTAAAGCAGACCTCACCACTGTCACACTACCCTCATACATATCCTGTACCACTCTTACATACTTCTCTGCCACTCCTGACTTCCTCATACAATACCACAACTCCTGTCTAGGCACCCTGTCATATGCTTTCTCCAAGTCCACAAAGACACAATGCAACTCCTTCTGACCTTCTCTATACTTCTCCATCAACACTCTCAGAGCAAACATTGCATCTGTAGTGCTCATTCCTGGCATGAAATCATCCTGCTGCTCACTAATCATTACCTCCCTTCTTCACCTAGCTTCCACTACTCTTTCCCATAATTTTATGCTGTGACTGATCAAATTTATCACTCTGTAGTTACTACAGCTCTGCACATCACCCTTATTCTTAAAAATTGGTACCAATACACTTCTCCACTCATCAGGCATCCTCTCACTTTCCAAGATTTCATTAAAAAATCTGGTTAAAAACTCCACTGCCATCTCCTAAACACCTCCATGCTTCCACAGGAATGTCATCTGGACCAACAGCCTTTCCATTCTTCATCTTCTTCATAGCTGTCTTTACTTCCTCCTTGCTAATCTGTTGCACTTCCTGATTCACTATCCCCATATCATCCAACCTTCTTTCTCTCTCATTCTCTTCATTCATCAGCCCCTCAAAGTACGCTTTCCATCTGCTCAACACACTCTCCTCACTTGTAAGTACATTTCCCTCATTATCCTTTATCACCCTTACCTGCCACATCTCTTTCCTAGCTCGGTCCCTCTGTCTAGCCAATTGGTACAGGTCCTTTTCTCCCACCTCAGTGTCCAACCTTTCATACAACTCTCCATACACCTTATCCTTAGCCTTTGCCACCTCTCTCCTCACCATACATATCATCTCCTTATACTCCTGTCTACTTTCTTCATCTCTCTGGCAATCCCACTTCTTTTTTGTCAACCTCTTTCTCTGCATACTCTGCTGTACTTCCTCGTTCCACCACCAGGTCTCCTTGTCTCCTTCCTCTGTCCAGATGTCACACCAAGCACCTTTCTAGCTATCTGCCTTACCAGCTCTGCTGTATTTACTCAGATATTTAGTAACTCTTCACTGCCACCCAGTGCCTGTCTTAACTCTTCCCTGAACTCCACCTCACAATTACCCTTTTTCAACTTCCACCATTTGATCCTTGGCACTGCCACATGCTCCCCCTCCTCTTCTTGATCACCGTCATCCTACAGACCACCATCCTATGCTACCTAACTACACTTTCCCCTGCCACTACTTTACAGTCTCTAATCTCCTTCAGGCTGGCCCTCCTACATAAGATATAATCCACCTGTGTGCATCTTTCTCCACTCTTGTATGTCACTCTGTGCTTCTCCCTCTTCTTAAAATATGTATTCACCACAGCCACGTCCATCCTTTTTGCAAAATTCACTACCATGTGCCCTTCTGCATTCATCTACTTAACACCATACCTACCCATCACTTCCTCATCCCCTTTGTTCCCTTCAACAACATGCCCATTGAAATCCATTCCAATCACCACTCTCTCACCCTTGGGTACACTCATCACCACATCAGCCAACTCACTCCAAAATTTTTCTTTCTCATCCATCGCACACCCAACTTGTAGAACATATGTACTAACAAGATTCCTCATCACACCATTAATTTCCAGCTTCATAAACATCACTCTGTCTGACACTCTTTTCATCTACAAAACACTCTTGGCATACTGTTCCTTCAGGATAACCCCTACCCCATTTCTCCTCCCATCCATATCATGATAGAACAATTTGAACCCGCCTCCGATACACCTGCCCTTACTCCCCTTCCATCTGGTCTCTTGCACACACAATATGTCAACCGTCCTTCTCTCCATCATATCAGCTAGCTCTCTCCCTATACCAGTCATACTGTCAACATTCAAAGTTCCTACACTGACTACCACACTCCTAACCTTCCTCCTCTCTTCCTGCCTTGGGGCATGCTTTCCCCCTCTTCTTCTCCTTCTCCTTCAGCCAACAGTAGCCCAATTTCCACCATCACCTTGTTGGCTAACAGTACTGGTGGCGGTTGTTGTTAACCCGGGCCTCAACCGATCCAGTATGGAGATCTGTATTGTTGTCCGCATGTCATTTGGCAAAAGTTTTACACTGGATGCCCTTCCTGATGCAACCCCCCCCCCCCCCATTTATCTGGGTTTGGGACCAGCATGAAGAAATACACTGGCTTTGCATCCCCACTGGCTGGGTTGTATTAAATTATAATATATAATAATTAAATTATATCCCTTGTATAATACAGCACCACTTGTTAAAGGGTGTTTTAAATTTATAGTTTTAAACATTTTTCAGTAAGAAATGAAACAAAACATATGCACCAATAATGACACAACCACCCAATTCAGAAAATCTTAACCATAAAAGGCCACTCAAACTTCTGTCATTACAATCCACCAATATCAGTCAATATGCACAATCTCTGCAGAAGTAAAAGTCATCTGAATACTTCTACATTATTTATTTATTTTTCATTTATTTTACATTTGTTGACCGGGCTAGTCTAGCTGGATATATGTCCATTTTCAGTAGAGGCCCGGGGAGATAAGCTCCAAAGTTCAATTACAGTACATATCTACAGAAGTACATACATGAGATCGACTACATTAATCATAACTAAAGCAGTATTAGCTAAAAAGTGGTTACAGGTATATAGAGTATATAACACAAAATATTTACTAAACATAATACAATTTATCATGAGGCTGTATTTTAACTGTTCAGAAAGATTGACAGTAAAACACATAATATAATTCTAGATATAAGAAGGGAAAAGGGAAAGTAAGACTGGAATAGAAGCTGAGTAAGAAAATTCTAATCGTGAAGACTGGAACTTTTATGAGAGTATACTAATAGGTAAGGCTAGGTAGTACAGGTAGAATGGTAGTTGAATTCTGATGAGATTGTTACTGAGCTGAGACAGTGAGGTAGAAACAGGTAGCTAGAGCATATAAGGTGGGGTTGAAACAAGTAGTGAGAGCATGTAGGTTAGTCAGGTTTAGTACAGGGGCACATCCAATGTGTTTTAAGGAAGAGCTTAAGTTTATTTTTGAACAAGGAAATAGAGGGAAGTGTTGAAAGTTCAGTGGGGAGTCAGTTCCAGATTTTCCCAACAGTATTAGTGAAGAGAGAGTCTCCAGCTCTCTTGTTTGATTTATTAATATTTATGAGGATTTTTTTGTGAAGATCTTAGGGATTTCAGGTTATTGTAGGGATGAATAAGGTTAGATAGTATGGGTGTCTTAGCAGATTGATAAAGAATTTTATGGGCAATGGTCAGTTGATTATATTTTAGCTGTTGCTGTAATTGAAGCCACCCTAGGTATTTTAGATTAATACAGTGGTGTGTTTTAAAAGGGTTACCAGTGGCAAATCTGGCTATGTTGTTGTAGGAGTTTTCTAGTTTTTTAAGGTTATTTTTTGACAGGTTAGTGAAAATGGGAGAGGCATAGAGTAGGGTAGAGATTAGATGGGTGCGGGCGATAGTTATTCTAGTTGCAGGAGTGAGGAAGGGTTTGATCCTGTATAGAGAGCCTATTTTCCTGTTAGTTGTTTTCAAGATATTATTAATATGAGTGTCAAAGTTAAGGTTGTTGCCTATGGTGATACCTAGCAGTTTGGTAGTAAGATCCTGGGATATAACAGTGCTATTATTGGAAGCTATAGTGAAGTCAATTGGTGGAGATTTATTGGTAGGTGTAAATAGTAGAAGTTTAGTTTTTTGGGGGTTTAGTATGAGACAGCGTTTTGTAAACTATAGTTCTACTGAGCTAAATAAGTTCTGTGTAAGGAAGTGAAGTTCAGATTCAGATGTGGCTGAGCATATAAGTGTAGAATCATCTGTGTATTGTATGCATGTAGCTTGGGGAACTGCTTCGTGAAGGTCATTGATGAATAAGGAAAATAGGAGTGGGCCTAGTATGGACCCTTGAGGGACACCAATATTAACGGGTAGTTGGGTAGAAAGAGTGGTATTCCAGAGCACAACTTGATGTCTGTTATTTAAGTAGGATAGGAACCATTTTATAGCTAGTGCATCAAGTGACATAGATTTCAGAATGTTTATGAGTATATTGTGATTTACCATGTCAAAAGCTTTGGACAGGTCAATGAAAAGTGCAGAGGAGAGCATGTTAAGGTTGCGGTTTTTGTTGATGGTGTCCATGAAGGAGAGGAGGGCAGTAGTAGTGCTGTGGGAAGGTCTGAAGCCATGTTGGGAGTTGGAGAGCAGGTTATTATGGAGAAGGTGGTCTAGTAATTGCCTATGGATGCACTTTTCCATAACCTTAGATAAAGGGGAGAGTAGGGCTATGGGACGATAGTTGGAAAGGTCAGTGGAGTCTCCCCCCTTATGAAGGGGAATAATATGTGAGACTTTCCAAAGATTGAGGACGTATCCTTCAGTAATGCTTCTATTGATGAGAATGGAGATGGGGTAGGCAATAGATTTGGCTGCTAACTGTAAGTATTCTGCAGGTAGTTGGTCAGCAGAGGGAGTACAAGGTTTAAGTTTTTGTAAAAGGGTGAGAATAAAAGCTGTAGGGACAGGTTGGAAGTGAAATGGAGGAGGTGGGTTGGATTCAGACTTAGATGAGGTTGAAATTTGTGGAGAGAGTTGACTGGCTAGAGTTTGAATAGTTTTGGTGAAAAAGGTATTAAAGGCAATGGCAGTTTGTTTGGGGTTGTTGTGGTCAGAGCCTTGTGGGTTTGGTGTAATAGATTGACCGGGGTGTAATAGTTCATTAATGCTTGCCCAGAATTTTTGTGGTTTATTATGGTGGGATTGCTGCGAATGTAGGTAGTAGTTTTGTTTATCAGACATTATGGCTTTTTTATTCATTTCACAATTGTTTAAAGTTTTGGAGGTCAATGGGGTTCTTAGTTAAGCATGTTCTGTGCCAGTATTTATTTCTGAGATGGATTTTTGCTTAGTTTCCTTAGAAAGCCATGGAGCAGGTTTGGTTTTTATCCTAATAGAGCGGGTAGGAGCATGTTACATTAAACAGATCTGAAACTAATGAAGAGGTTGCTGCTAGAAAACTTTATAATTCACTGTTTCATCTACAAATTCAGTGCATGCTGTCCTTGAAGAATACATTGCCTGTGTTATATTAAAAATATGGTATGCTGGTATATTGCAAATAGGAAATGGATGGCAAACTGAAAAATAGGTTCATACTCATCCAAAGGAGGACATACTCAGGACTGCAGTACCCCACCCCCTTAAAATACAAATCTACATATTGTGGGAGTAGAACCTACAGCCCTCTACATCAAGATGCAAGTATGCTACCTGCTGTGCTACTAACACTGCTTTAAAACTCTATACCACAGTAGTGATGTTGTTTGCTCTTCTTTCGGCTTTTCCCAGTTAGGGGTTGCCACAGCGGAACTCCGGTCCGCTAATGATTGGCAGTAGATTTTTACGGTGCCGAGGTGCCAGCTCAACGCCCAACCTTCAATGAAGGCACGCCCATTCACGCATGTCTTTCGAACACCACTCGACTGCAGGGAGGACATAGTGATACTGTTTGCTAAACAAAACAGTTGCACGTCGTGAGCAAACTTAGCATGAGCTGCAGTAAACTTCTATTCCCTTGAAGCTCACAATTCCTTGAAGATGCACTTGAAAATAAATTCCACCTGCTCTAACTAGGGCATTTCACTCTCTCACAGACACACAGCGCAAACCTCTTAATGCAAGAAGTCTGGACAAACTCTAAAACAAATAGGGAAAGATTATAAATACTGCTCTCGTAAACTTAGAGAATTGCTAGAATAACAGGATCTGTGCTTGTATGCATTTTTCTGAAGGATATGAAGTCCACAACTCAAGTGTCTGTCATTAGTAACTTCAATCCTTTTTAGGAGGAACCGACAAAAATATGGGGCAAAAATCTGGACAGCTGAGAGGTATGCTACCTCCCTCTTATACACAGGCACACACCATACCTCTCACTCTCAAGAAATCTGGACAAAGCCTGTCATAACGGGGCAGGTGGGGGGGTCAAAAGCCTAAAACTAGGGACACATTTTAAATATTGCTCTTATAAATTTAGAAAGTTGCTAGAATAACAGGATTTGTGTTAGAATGCATTTTCTAAAGGATATGAAGTCTGAAACTCAAATGTATGTCATTTAGTATCATTAATCCTTAGCTCATCCCAACGGCTTGTCAAAAACACACACACACACACACACACACACACACACACACACACACACACACACACACACACACACACACCTTTATCTAAATACTTCTTACACACATGCACACACAGAGACCTACCTACTTCATACTTGCGCGAGCGCACACACATGCACACACACACACACACACACACACACACACACACACACACACACACACACACACACACACATACACACACACAAACACACACACCTACCTTTATTATTTATTTATTTTATTTTATTTATTTTACATTTGTTTACTGGGATAGTCTGGCTGGATACATGTTCATTTTCAGTGGATGCCTGGGAGAAAAGCTCCAAATTGACAAACTTACATAGATTATACAAGAAGTTAGATAACATTAGAAAATATAAAACAAAGTGATTATGTAGAATGGTTTAGTAGTGTTCCCTAGTAGGGACTCACAATTCTCATGGGCAGACACAATTAAAAGCAAGAGACGTCAGATTGGATATAGAGCTTGGTGACGTAGTTGCATGTTATGATATTTACAGATTATGCTTTCAGTTTATAACTTAATCAGGGTTGGTACATGGGCAAAGCCAGTTCACTTTGAGATGCTGTTTGAGGATTTTTTTTAAGATACTTTCGGAGGATTGTAGGGTTATATAGTTTGGCAACAAATTCCAGGTTTTGCCAACAAAGTTGGCAAACAGGGACTCACCAGCAGAGTTATTAGCTTTGTGGGGATGGACCAGTAGTTTGTTGACTGACCGTAGGGATCGCAGCATGCTATATGGCTTAATAATATTTATAAGTGAGGGGGTATCCTCAGGGTGGTACAGAATTTTGTGCGCTATTAAGAGCTGATTGAATTGAATTAAGCTGGTCAGTTCTAGCCACTCTACTTGTTTCAGGCTCTGGCAGTGGTGGGTTCTATAGGAGGATCCAGTGGCGAATCTGGCAATATGGTTGTAGCTATGGGACAGCTTACCTATTTCGGATTTGTTGAGGTTTGAGTGTACAGGCGAGGCATATAAAAGAGTAGAGAGTAGGTGTGACCGGGGATTGCAGTCCTAGCCAGTGGGGTTAAAAATGTCTTGTTTCTATACAGTGATCCAAGCTTTCTATTGATGGTCTGTATGGTTTTGTTGACCTGTAGGTCAAATTTGAGATTATTGTCTATGATAACCCCTAGAAGTTTGGTGTGTTGAGTTGGGGAGATAGTGGTACCATTGTTAGATGTGACAGAGAATGAAAGTGTGGCAGATCTACTAGTGGGGGTGAAGAGTAGAAGTTTAGTTTTATTGGGGTTCAGCAGTAGGCATTGGTTGGTGAGCCAGTTCTCAATTGTGTTAAATGTATTTTGGGTTAGGATTTGCAGTTCAGATGGGGAGGTGGCTAAGAAGATCAGAGTGAAATCATATGCATATTGAATACAGGAGCTTTAGGGATAGCAGTGTGAAGGCTGCTGATAAAAACAGAGAAGACTAGTGGACCTAGTATGGAGCCTTGAGGGACACCAAGTGTGAGAGGTAGCTGGCTGGAGAACTTGCCCTGCCATAGTACTACTTGTTGTCTACTAGTCAGATAGGACTGGAACCACTGGACTGCATGCTTATTGATGGAAATAGATTTTAGAGAAAGAATGAGAAGTTCATGGTTGACCGTGTCAAAGGCTTTTGATAGGTCAAGAAGGAGGGCAGAGGATAGCCTATTGTCATTCATGTTTTGGTTTAAGGCATTAGTAAAGGAAAGGAGGACTGAGGTGGTGCTGTGGTATGGTCTGAAACCATGCTGGGAGTCGGATAGCAAGTTATTCTGTGTAAGGTATTGCATTAGTTGCTTGTGTACGAATTTCTCCATTATTTCGGCTAGTGGTTAAAGAATGGCAGTGGGTCTGTAGTCGGATATGTCTGTAAAACTACTACCTTTATGCAGTGGGATGATGTGGGAAATTTTCCAGTGGGAGGGGATAGCACTTTTGGATAAGGTTCTGTTGATAAGGATAGATATGGGATATGCAATGGCATCTGCAGCTATTTGTAGGTACTCTGCAGGGAGCAAGTCAGCAGCGAGGGTGGCAGGTTTTAGTTTTTTTATGTGTTTAATAAAACTAGTGGATACCGGCTAGAAACTAAATTAAAGGGGGAATTAGTGGGTAGATTAGGGGTGTGGTTTAAGTTTGTGGGGCTTAGTTGATTTGCTAGGGATTGGATTGTTTCAGTGAAAAAGTTATTATAAGAGCCAGCTATGTTCTCTGGGGAACTATAGGTGTGGTTAGCCAGGGTTGGGGTGGTAGAATGACCTGGATGAAATAGTTGATTTAAGTCTGCCCAGAACTTTTGAGGGTTGTTTTGGTGTTTTTTGTAGGAGATTGTGATAGAAGCTTTTTTTTATCTAGTAAAATAGATTTTTTTTTTGTATCATTCCTGACTTGATGATATTTTAGATGGTCAAGTGGGGCTTTAGTTATTTTCCAGCTGGCCCAGGTTCTGTTTCTAGTTTTGATTTTAGATTTGGTATCTTTTGTGAACCATGGTGCCTACTTCTTACACACACACACACACACACACACACACACACACACACACACACACACACACACACACCCATACCTTTACCTACTTCTTACACACACACAAACATACACCCCTTCCTATACCTACTTCTTACACACACACACACACACACACACACACACACACACACACACACACACACACACACACCCTTATCTTTACCTATTTCTTACACACACACGTGTAAACACACAAACACACACACACACTACATACACAAATGCTACATACAAATGCACACACAAACACACTCGCACACACAAATTCACTCATGCACACACACACATGCAAACACCCACACACATGCAAACACCCCGTCATACACACACATGCAAACACCCCCTCCACACACACACACACACACATTCACCACACACACACACACACACACACACACACACACACACACACACACACACACACACACACACACACACACACACACACACACACACACACACACACACACACACACACACACACACACACACACAAACACAAACACACACACACACACACACACACACACACACACACACACACATGCAAACACACACACACACAAATGCCACATACACAGACACACACACACAAGCACACACACACATGCAGACACACACATGCAAACACAAACACACCGCATACACACACACCACATACAAATACACACGCATGCACACACACACACACCTACATGTAACTACTTCTCACACTCACACCCACACACCTACCTGTTAAACACTTAAACACACACACCTACCTCCTTGTCCATTTGTCTGCAGTCCAAACATTTTCTGAAATTAAAATCCACGGGTGTGTGGAAGATGAAGACATAAACAATCAGTCACACAGATGCGATAGGTGTGCAACCGGGCACAAATTGTGCTCTTAAAGAAGAACGTCCTTAAAAAACATACTTTTTTCAAATTAAAAGAAAATGAATCTGCCAGCCAGCCAGTGGGCCAATTGCTGGATCCGGCTCTGATCAAGGGGGGTGCAAGTGCACCCCCTTGCACCTGTCTGTGGGCGACCTTGTGCATAAGTATCTTTTAGAATGTAATGGTTGCCTCTATTTTCACATGAATTTAGTCTAATTAGCAAATGTACATGCAACTGTCAATGTATATTATTTAATGTGTGTTCATGTATATTGCTGAATGTCTGTTTAAAAAATGTTTGTAATATGCATGAGCGTCTCTCTCAGGGCCACTGCTGAAAAATGGATTTTGACTAGGTAACCAAAAGCAAAATAAAAAAATAAACATACATAAATAATGACAAATAGTAACATAAAGTCTAGCATTCATTGAAAAAGGATTAAAATATAAAGAACAAAACAATGAGCAGGAAGCCCGGGATCACACAGAACTGAACCTTTAATATGAAAACACAAAGTAAAATCATGGTTAAGCACTTTCATTTGTGAACAGACCTCTTCAGAGCCATGAATTACAAAGTTTGCAATGCTACTTACAAGCTTAAATGAACTAGAAACACACCTCCAGCAAAAACCAATTAAATGCTTCAAGTTCTGAAAATCCAGCAAATGTTTTAAAGAGATATGAACTTGCAAAGGAAAACACAAGACAAGAAAAAAGTAACAAGTTAAAAAAGTTAAAACAAGATGCTAAAAAATACTATAAAGTTCTGTAAACTGTAAAAAATTAAATTCTACTGGCTCTTCTTTTCAGTTCACTCGATATAGAAATATAATCATTAAGGCTGGGTGGGTTTGCTGCATCTAGTTTAAGTTGTCAATACGTCTCCCTGTGCAGCAATTTGTTCGCCCAGTCTGCAACAAAAGTAACTACTTCCACTTGTTCCAGTGCGAAGAAGACTGAAAAAAGCTAAGCTTCTTCCTCATATTCTGCCTACCTTCTATAGAGGTGCAGCAGAGAGCATCCTCACCTGCAACTTCACAGTGACGTTTGGAAGCTCAGTTACAGAAAGGAGGGTGCTCCCAAGAGTGGTGAGGGTTGTAGAGAAGGTAACAGGTTCCAGTCTTCCATCAAAAGAGCAACTTTATTCTGTATGTAGCATCCAAAAGGCCACTAAAATAATACAGGACACCACACATCCTGCACATGGACTGTTTAAGCATCTGACAGTGGGCGGGAGATATCGCAGCATCCACTGCAGGACTACAAGGTTCTGTAACAGTTTCTACCCTACAGTGATTAGACTTCTAAACTCAAGCACTAGTCCAAGGAGTCTGGACACATAATTAAATTTGTATTTATTTGCGCAATATATACTTACATATATTCCAAGTAAGTGCAATATTTATTTATTATATCCATAGTCAATATTATTTAACTCACTCAAGTGCAATATTACCAATTATACAATTTTTCCTCTAAAACGTGCACGCTGATTGGCCAGCCCAACCAGCGTGCCCGTTGTAAATCCCTCAATATACTAACGGAAAAAGGTCCGGTCGCCCGGACTTTTTCCATTAGTATAAAACACTGTCTCGCTATGTTAAAAGAGTTTAACATAGCGACACAGGTTTAAAAAAAGCAACGCACATCTCCGTTGCTTTTTTTAAAGCTGTCTCGCTATGTTAAACTCCTTTAACATAGCGACACAGTGTGTAAAAAGCAACGGAGATCTTGCGATCTCCGTTGCTTTTTAAACCTGTCTCGCTATGTTAAATGGGTTTAACATGCGAGACAGCTTTAAAATAAGTAACGGAGATCTCCGTTGCTTATTTTAAAGCTGTCTCGCTATGTTAAACCCATTTAACATAGCGAACAGTAAAAGCAACGGAGATCTTGCATTCTCCGTTGCTTTTGCCCACAGCTCTGATGTACTGTGTAGGCATGCGCAGTACATCAGAACTGCCGCGGATACCAGACAGCTGCGGAAGGGCAGCAAAGAGGCATTATACAATGCCATTATTTAAGAAAAGTAATTATTTATTTTCTTAAATAATGTCATTGTATAATAGCAATAACCCACTTCTGGGTGTGGGTAATGCAGGATTTAACCACGGTTGTCTTTGTTTGGTCCCTCGGGCTTCGCCCTTGGGACCAAACCACACCAACCATGGTTAAATCCCGCATTACCCACACCCAGGCATGGGTTATTGCTATAATAACTTAGCCATTTCAATCTGCAGTGTGTTTTGGATTACTTTAAATAGGGTAGTTAATTTAACTCAGGGGAGGGTATTCTTTTTGTGTATGAGTGTTGGTAAATGTCTCTTCCTTGCATGTATTAGTAGTATTGTATTTGTTAGTTATGTTTATTCCTCTACTTGTATGTGTTGTTTCACTTGCCTTTATAATCTCAAGAACTGAGCTGATGCACAAAATTTTGTTTAGGCTAGATGTGTATAGTTCTAAATGACAATAAAGTTTACTTTGACTTTAAAATTCTACTGAGTTTTTAGAATTATTTCTGTGTGTGGAGTTTAATAAAATCAAAACATATTACAAATTATTTTAGCATCATATTCATCTTGAAGGTTTTATAAGTAGGTTTAAAAATGGCTATGTGAATCCATCCAGCCAGTGTCCAGCCATGGTCATATTTTGTTAGTGTGCTTTGTTTTCTTTACCAGTCTTAACATCAAAATCCAAGACTCTTGACATTTACATGTCTTGTTCAACCCCACCCCCTCCCACCCCCAAAAAAAGCTCTACTGCTTTTAATCAGCTTTTTGCTTTGGATGTTTTGTGTGTGTGTGTGTGTGTGTGTGTGTGTGTGTGTGTGTGTGTGTGTGTGTGTGTGTGTGTGTGTGTGTGTGCGGGCAAATGTTTTTTTTTTCTTCCATTCTTTTTGCACATATGGCTCAAGTCTCTACTCCCCTAATTGTACAGAGTGCAAACTGTGTTGCATTCCATTGGATTAAGTCAAACATTTTCCTCCCTTCAGTATACCTTCCAAAAGCCAAATAACATCATTTTAATACTAATTTCACTAACCACAAGACAGATATCTTTAAAACACTCTTTTCAGTGGCCATTTCTGCTAGAGCTATCTCCTACAGCTCTTATTTCACTTACCTTACGCAGCTTCATAGCACACCTATACCAACTGCTTTCTTTGAATTCTTCATACATTTATGATACCTTGTCACTGCCTATAGCAACTGCTAGGTAACTAATATGAAGTGCTTTTTCTGATCACTGGAAAGGCAGATATTAGGAGTTATATAAGACTTGCAGGTTATAATATCCAAATGTTAGATGTGGTAACTACAGAGATGGCCTGTTGCACTGACATTTCTACTTAATTCTGACAGTAAGACTTATGTGGCTTTAGTTTCTATTGACTAATTCTGCAATTTGTGCAGCATAAATACTGATTATTCATGGTTAACTATAGACAGAACAAATTGGTCTGGTGTTGTTAGATGCAAACGTACAGATTATCTGATGAAAGTGACCTTACAATGTACTGTCCCTTATAGTTGATAGCTGTAGTAAGCTTACTGTGCTACTACATGGGCTTTTTCACACATGGCGGCTGGATATAATTTAATGTTCTACTGTTGAGGCTCGGCCTGATATCCAGTGCTACTCTTTTTTTATTTCAGTTCATTTGGCAGCCTGAGTATCTTCAATGCTGACACCCTATTTTTGCTTGCTCCAGACTCCTGACTGCTATAGAGTCCTCCCAATACAATTTACTGCTGTTGCATAAATGAAATCAACAGGAAACTATTATTATGTTTGTTTTCTCTGGTTCCTACTGTCATGGCATTGAAGCTTTCCCTGTGGGAAGCAAGCAAAATTTCAAGAAATGAGTTTATACAGGCAATGTGTGCATATCCAATATGCAGAATCAGTATTACAGTCATTAATTACCTCATGAATAAGTAAATGTTTCAGAGAAGAAAAAGCTTTATTTGTAAACATGATTTTCATATGGCATATTTGTTAAACACTCAGGGAACAAAGTTCTATGCTTTAAAATACGATTAGCATTAGCTTTCTTATTTTTTTGGTAAGATGCATTTCTTAATCATTTCTGCTTATTCAATGCACACTAATTGAACCTGCAGATACAAAACAGTGCTAGTGATTGACGCTTCTATATTATTTCCCTGAAAGGCAAAAATCTGGACATTCTAAGAAAATCTGTACAGTTGAGAGATATGAGACACCTCCCCTTCTTATATATACACACTTTGAGATTGAACTACAGTGGGGAGAAGGCCTAATTCACAACACTGGCCACCTTGTTACTTTCCCAAGGAAAAACTTCAATGTCGTGATCATTCAAAAACATCAGTGAAAGATGTCTCCACTGAATCCCTATTCAGCAACACTACTACATCAAACGTTGCATTAAGTGAATGATCACGACATTGAAGTTTTTCCTTGGGAAAGTAACAAGGTGGCCAGTGTTGTGAATTAGGCCTTCTCCCCACTGTAGTTCAATCTCAAAGTGTGTATATATAAGAAGGGGAGGTGTCTCATATCTCTCAACTGTACAGATTTTCTTAGAATGTCCAGATTTTTGCCTCATATTTTTGGTCCATTTTTCATAACATTGTGTTTTTCTGGCAAATTAGTAGAGAATTAATAAAGGCTGAAGTCAGAAAATGACAGACATTTGAGTTTTAGACTTCATACCCTTTATAAAATTCATGCTAATGTAAAACCTGTTATTCTATGAACTTTCTAATTTGTAAGAGCAATATTTAAAAATTGTCCCTATTTTTGAGCCTTTGTCCCACTTTTATTTATAAGTTTTGTCCAGATTTATTCCTCTAAGAGGTTGAGAGGTATGGGAGTGTGGGGAACACAACCCCCCCCACTTCATTAGTGTAAAATTATGTAGTTCGTATTACGGTTGCTCTGGTGGTCAAGTAGTTTCTTTCTGTAGGAAAGAAGTTCAATGATTGTAATGTTCTCTGGGTGGTGTTCGATGAACAGCCATTCGATGTAGTCATCTTTTGAGGAAATAATATAGACCTATAACTGATATCTACTTGTACGATTGCTAGTATGCAACTCATAGCGTTTTGATGGAAGGACAAGTGGATGGTAAAATGGGGATTACTCTTTTCCTGTGATGGTGTTTTTTTCAAGCTGGTGTGCGTATATATATATATATATATATATATATATATATATATATACATATATATATATATATAAACATATACACACACACACCCATGCATGTATGTGTATACCTCAAAAACTGAACACTCAATAGCAAACAGAATGAATGATCATTTTAGATCAAATCTAAAATGATAAAAATAAAAATTGCTTTATTTTTTTTTTTTTTTGCATGGAGACAAGCTCCCTCCTATATACACACTCTTGAATTATATATATTACATATACAAACTTGGAGATCATATAGTAGAGGGTTAAGAGCAAATTCCCTGACCCTGCTGCACCATAATTTAATACAAAAGGCTGTCAGCAAACACTTTAAAGAAATGAATGCTTCACTCATTTCAGCATTCACTATTATTTAAAGGTTAAAAAGCATTCACTCATATAATCATTCACTGTTATCTTACATATACATATATATATATATATATATATATATATATATATATATATGTGTGTGTGTGCGTGTGTGTGTGTGTCTGTGTATTTGTGTGCATATAGATATAGCTATAGATATATATGTAGCCATTGGGGGGTGAAGAAGGAGACAGTCACCTTGCAAAAACATTTTTACATGCTTCAAACATGATCTCACAAGAGAGTTACATTCTGGCAGCAAGCCCAGAGGATTAAGGCTATGAGTTGTTAATGAGCTACGTCTAGAAGTACAGGGTTAGATTCCCTCAGCCTTCATTTGCCTGCAAAGACATGTCATTTAATCACACAGTGCTCTGGGACAATTAGGAATTTGAGATAAGCTCCTCAGTGGTCTCCTGGACTCTGGGCCTAATAGTTCCGTGTGAACCTACAGAAAGATTACTTGAGGGAGATACTGCTAGGCAATATAGTTTTTGTGCTGCCTGCTCAATGATATGCTTGGCTAGTTGTCTCAGGCTGTATTCCTTCTGTATTGACCACTGTGAATTTCATGCAGTTGCTCTCACTGATATTTTTGGTATAAGCCGTCTATAAATCCTACACTGGTAGGTCCAAAGCTTAGTTCTTTTTCATACTTAAAACTGTTGATTGCTTATGCATGTTTTTGATTTTACAACATTGTGCCAGTTTTGTAGCAATAAGTATCTCTTTTTTCTTCAGAAAATAATTTGTTTTGGTGACATGAGGCATATTCTCATAAGATCATGAACAATATAAAGTATTTGAAGCCGTGGTGGTACAGCGGTAGCATTGTTGCCTCACAGCAAAAGGTTCTCCTGTTCGATTCACGGCTGGAGTACCTTCTGTGTGGAGTCTGCATGTCCTCCCCGCAGTCAAGTGGCCTCCGAAAGACTTGTGTGAATGGGAGTGCCTTCGCTGAAGGTTGGGCATCGGGCTGGCAACTCGGCACCATAAAAAAGAAATCTACTGCCAATCATTAGCAGATTAGAGTTCTGCTGTGGTGACCCCTAACCGGGAGAAGTTGAAAAGACAAACAACAACAAACTTACTATGTATAGTAGGATTAGAAGATTTGCAGAATTTCTTGACACAGAAACAGTTAGTTATGATTGAGAGTAAAGTGAAGTGAAATAAAAAAAAGAAACACATGAAGGATGGCCTTAAGTAGTAACATAAGCCATTGCACAAAAAATAAAAGTAAATAGCTTTTGAATAAAGGACGTAGTCTCAAAAAATACAGAAGGCATGAACTTCGTATACATATTATGATAATGAACTCTTGAATATGACTAAAACAGATTATATGACCTCTTGAAATGGTCACAGATTTTTACTTTCAGATGGAGAAAATTAAAATGGACAATGTTAATGAAGAACCTGGAAAACTCCCCCTCTGAGGTTTAGTTTTCAACTTGTACAACCTTCCAGACATATACTTTATTTTAGAATTGGAGAGATTTCACTAAAGTATTGAGCCAGAAATAGTAACATCACTAGTGCCATTAGAAAATCCGTCTTCTGTCCATAGTAAAACAAAGGAACTAGTGTGGATCCAAACGCCTGCACTGGTTATGTCTTATTTATTTATTTAATGATTTATCATTTTTTTTTAACCCATGGGCTGTCCATGGACCCTTTTTAGTCATTTAGTTTAGCCAATCAACTAGCATGTCTTTTGGAGGTCGAAGGAAAGTGGAGTATATAAAAAATGCAGACAGTGGGAAAACATATATTCCATACATGTGACTAGAGGTCTGATGTGAATTCCAGATTCTGGAGGTGGAAAGCTAAAATCATACAACTGAATCTCCATGCCATCCTAAAAAAAGTTCTTGCAACCTATCTGAGGTAGTGGACAATATCAGCGCAACCATCACAGGTTCAGCCAGATATCTATTTAAAGTTGTGCCCTAGACATCTCAAGTGAATCTGCCCATTAGCAGATGCTGATGGATTCCAGAGAAATCCAAAATGACGTTCTTCCTCAGTTCAGTGTCCCTCATAGTCTACTCTTAAATTGCAACCAGTACTAATCGTCATGCAGAAAGTGGAAATGATAGAGATGCTTGTACGTTATTTGAAAAGAGGAGACATTTTGTTTATGACACAACAATCGGCCCAGAACAAGAAATTAACCAGGATGATGAAGATAGGGCATTATTTGTGGAAAATGTCATCTTTTTGAAATAATATTTTGACTCACAATGTATGGCCTTCTTATCTCCAAATCAAAGCTGCTATGAGATTCTAAGGCAAAAATAACAACAATAATTTATACAACCATAGTTTAGATCATTAAAATAAGTATCTAATGAAAAAAAGGCAAGATTAGTGATTTGCAACCTCCAACATCATGAAAAGCAGTTGAAATGAACAGAAAACCCAAAGACTGGCATGACATATATATTAACTCGGTATTGACTAAAGGAACAATCACTCTTAAGTTGAAGGAACTACAACAGAAGATGGTAGCCCTTATGTTCATAGGTTGTTATTAGGCATGCAGTCCAAAACACCATTAATGAACCTAGCCCCAATTTCTCAGTCACCCTAAAACACTGTCTGGTTAAATGACTCACTCAAGGTCATACAGTAGGCAAGTGAAGGCTGAGTGAATCAAACCCTGTACCACAGGAAGTAATTCATTAACAGCTCATAACCTTAGTCCTCTGTATTAACTGCCAAATTGTCTTATTACTACTCTGTCATGGGGGTGTTAAGGGAACTGCCCATCATTTTTCTTAAGCTGGTTTAGCTGAGGGTAAGTTTGCTGTAATTGTGTTTCTAGGATACTTTTTATATACATTTTATTTCTATTTTAATATGCATTGTGTTCATGTACTGTTTTAATTTGTATACTTTACCTTCAGCTTTATCTCATGTTAAAGAATACATGGCTGATTCTTTGTACTGGATTTGTATTGAATATAAATCATTTGTCTCCTAGCTTAAAGTGGCTCTTTTCTGTCACTATGGAAACTATTTTTGCTTCAGCTTCCTCAACCTCTCATCCTAAACCACTTTATTTTATCTGTGTTGACTTAATGTTTTCAATGTTTTCAGGAGATTACTTTATTGGATTTGCTGTACTGTTTCTAATCAGGTAATGTAATAAAATTCAAGTTTTCAGTGCATTTATTACTGCATGGCATGCATGTTTAATATGCACCACTATTTTGTTTCCTTTCTTTTAGTATTATTTGTAACCAACCAAAATTAGTAATATAGTTGAGTTGGGAATATATATGCATTTCTAGTGCTTCATGTTATTATTATTATTATTATTATTATTATTATTATTATTATTTTAGTTTTGGAGTATTTCTGTGTTTGACAGTTTTCCCTACTAAATAACTTTCAAGAGAGTGTCAGTTTGTTGAATTTTAAAACCTGTGAGGGAGTAAATATCTGTGAGCAAATCTGAGGGCCAGGTAGCCTGTGGTAGCTTTTTTCCAATGCACAGAACATATTTTAATATATATATTGATAGATTGCTAAAGCTATAGCTATAGCTATGGACATAGTTATCTACCTATATTTATATCTAATATCTATCTATCTATCTATCTATCTATATATATATATATATATATATATATATATGTGTGTGTGTGTGTGTGTGTGTGTGTGTGCATGTGCGTGCGTGTGCATGCATGTGTGTGTGTGTGTGTGTATGTGTGTGTGTGTATGTGTCTGTCTGTGTTTTTGTGTGTGTGTTTTTTATTTGTTATAATTTGCATATAATGGCTTTGAAAGCCACCATATTACCTTCTTAGCTTCTCTTTCAAGTTATGCACTATGTAACACCATGATAAAAGAAAGTAGCATTTGTTGATTTTGAATCTCAGCAATATAAAATTTGCCATTTTTACATTTTGATGCAATATATGTGAACATTTATTAGTGAAACAATCCTGCTTCTGTTTGAAGGAGTTGAGCCATGTAAATAAAGTTTCAATGCAGTCTTTAATAGTACAATTTTCTTATGTAAGCCTCTTATCTCAGCTGTAAGTGAAGTATTAAAAATCATGAAAATAAGTTTCTCAGTAAATTAATACTTGCCCGCGATATAATCACATGCAGATACAAGTCACACATAAGTCAGTACAGACATAATCTATTACATCGAACTCTGATGCTTGTTCCTTTTTACTTTCTTAAAAACATCAGGTAGTAACTGCCTTCATAGCATTTTGTAACAGCCATTCAAAACAGCTAACCAATGTAAGTCCTCTGACTCTACACACACACTGTGATTCATAAAGGTTTATCATTAATGATGTGTGCATGTGTGTGTGTGTGTGTGTGTATGTGTTGTGTGTGTGTTTGCGTGTGTGTTGTGTGTGTTTCTGTGTGTGTGTGTGTGTGTGTGTGTGTGTGTGTGTGTGTGTGTGTGTGTGTGTGTGTGTGTATGTGTGTGTGTGTTTGCGTGTGTGTGTGTTTGCATGCGTGTGGTGTATGTTTGCATGTATGTCTGTTTGCATGTTTGTGTGTGTGTGTGTGTGTGTGTGTGTGTGTGTGTGTGTGTGTGTGTGTGTATGTCTCTGTGTGTTTGCATGTGTCTGCGAGTGAGTATGGAGGGGGGGTGCCTTTGCCAATGCATAGGCTGGAAAGAATTATACCACCACAATCAGGTCTAATATCTCTAGCGTTAGACTGAGCGTGATTCAGATACATGCTAATGTGCTGATAATGAGGTCTTTTTCGTTGCAATCACATTCCCTCACCATCATCGAAATTGACCTATAACTTCTTTGAACACTTTTCTGAATTCCAGGTTATGTCTTTCAGCATTTCAGCACTTATTAACATTTTGTCATAAGAAAATGTAAAGGTAAAAATAGCAATTGTATGAATATCATGCCAACATTTATAATGTTAATATAAAGAAAAGATAGGTGTACAGATACTGATTTAATCAGTGCATAATTCACTTGAATCATATAAATAATTTGATGCTATACTGTTTTAGCCTTTGGCATGACTAAGTAATTAATATGTGTCTAGTTAAACATTTACTGCTTCCAAGTGTTATACAAGGTGAACAGAAGGAAAATGAAGAGGGAATGCCATGCCCAGGGAGCAAGCTGGACTTAGCAAGTATATCATGTCTGAGATATTAATTGTTTCATAAAACCAAGCTAAAAAGCGTATAAATTATCCATTGTACCCATGCATATCTGCATTTTCCAACAAATCAGAAGGTGTATTTTCAAAAAGCAGTTTCAAATGCAGATGCAAAAACAGACTGAATTAATAATGGCTGAAAAACTGTACTTAAACCTTTATGATGAGTGATAGTTTTTGATCATAAATTCACTTTCATACAAAGCAAGGTATTACCGAGGTATAAATGGCAAATACGCAGCTCATCTATGTATGGTGATATAATTTTGCCAGCTGAGACACTGTTAACAGTCTCATAACTCCCACATGTTTGTAATCATATTGCCCACACCCCACATAACAGTCTAACTATGAATCTTGTCAACCAAAAGAAAGTAACCCCTTTGAAGCTGATACATCACTGACTGGCTTCCTTTACCTGCAGAAAAGAAAACTATAGCTAGTTTTCTTCTTCATTTGGCTTTTCCCAGTTAGGGGTCATCACAGCAGAACAATGGTCTGCAATATGATTGGCAGTGGAGTTTTACGGTGTTGAGTTGTCAGCCTGGCACTCAACCTTCCACAGAAGGCACATACATGCACACATTCACATCTAGGGCCAATTTAGAATGCCCAAGCCACTTATAGCATGTCTTTTGGATGTGGGAGGAAACCAGAGCACCCAGAGGAAACCCACATGACTGCAGGGAGGACATGCAGACTCTGCACAGAAGGCAACCCAGCTGTGAATCAAACTGGAGAACATTTTGCTGTGAGGCGAAAATGCTAACCGTTGCACCACCATGGCCACCCAAAAGAAAAACTATAGCTAGTAGGTCAGAAAAAAGGTATTAGTTCTTACTTTAACTCTGTTCATCTCAGAAATTCAGTCACTCTGCAGTTCAAACAAGATTACTTCTGTTGTTTTGGAGCTGTTTAACAAGTCATTTGGGCTTGTGCGTCATGTACCCTGCTACACATCACTGCTTACCTAATGTCTGTGATATTCATGACCACACAAACTGCTGAATAGCACAGAAATAACTGAAGAAGCTCATAAGTCAAAAAAATGTAATGGATAACAAAAGAAACATAAGTCATCAAATAAAATATTCATCTATGTTTAGTTTGTATTATTCTGAGGTTCCCTGTGTTATGCAGAAATCTGGCAGTCTGGTGATTAATATATAGATATGTGGATGAGATTCATATATAGTGCACATGCAGAATGGTGATGTATGGCAGGAAAGTAGAACAGAACCTCAGAATATATAGGACATGGTTATTTCAGTGTTTCACAGCATGTATGTTACTGAGCTCCACCAGCTACATTTGATGCAAGGCAGCACATGTAACTTCTGTTATTGCAATGACATTACACACAAGATGGTACAAAATTCATACTGTGCAGAATCATGCATCAAATCCCGCAGAACCCCAGCCATTGCCCTCCTAACAATCAGAGCTATTGCTATTATGCCTGTCTGAAACTGTATTCTGAGAATATGGGAACCCTTACAGGTGTGCACAAAGCATACCATATATATGCAATACAAAAACAGCCATATTCCATGCACTATAAAGCATTGTCTTTATTTTGGAAATCAGTCTCCAGTGATATTAAAACATATGAATGTACATCCTGCTGTATGCATACAGAACTGTAAATCAGTCCCTTGTGTTTTTAGTCACACAGCAGAATAAAGGATCCAGTCACTGGCAATTTTACACAGTTCGTGCCATGTGAAAATACCATGAAGATATCCTAAATAAACGTACTGTGCACTGATGTTGGTCACAATACATGTGACAAAGAATACAATGTAAATGAAAGCAGTGACAAAGAATACAATGTAAATGACAGCAGTGACAAAGAATACAATGTAAATGAAAGCAGTAACAAAGAATACAATGTAAATGAAAGCAGTGACAAAGAATACAATGTAAATGACAGCAGTGACAAAGAATACAATGTAAATGAAAGCAGTGACAAAGAATACAATGTAAATGAAAGCAGTGACAAAGAATACAATGTAAATGAAAGCAGTGACAAAGAATACAATGTAAATGACAGCAGTGTACATCAATAAGGGACATGGCATGCAAATGAGACTCGTTTGTTGAACGTCATACCTTAATGTCAGGTGATATGTCTTGCCCCAGTCTATTCTGCAGTCATGAGCTCCTCCACAAGCAGATGTGCATAGCTTGCTAGAGTAAAGTGACAAGTGTTCCTACCTGTTGTCACACACTGCCCTGCCACCCTGGGAGACTAGTCATATTAGCCGCTGCCTACAGAAAGACAACCTTGTTTTTCCAAAACAGAGGTATCAAAAATATAGACACTAAATGTCAGTTTGTATAGAAGCTGAAGAATGTTGTTACTAACTTGCCTTAACAAAATTTGGCTGGTCTTCATAGTCACTCGTGCAAACACGATAGGGGTATTACTGATGCAAAGGCAAGATTTTTAGGACCATTTACACTAATACACAAAGCCTGAAAAATAATGAGATGCAAATGAGAAATGTTGCAGTGTGTAGCATTCTAATCAGGTGGTGTTGCAATTCGTAGTCCAACATCCCTGTGGTATGCACATCCATTAATAATAGCAGTGCTTTGCCTTTGATGTTGGAGTTGCAATCTGTGAACTTATTTGTTCAGGTATGCTCAAACACTTCCATGACAAACAAATGAATTATGTCCCCCCAGCAAGCACCAAAATGAAACATTCACCCAAGCAACCCCTTCAGTAATATGTCCAGGTATGCACAAGCACTAAAATGAAGTATTTACCCAAATGACTCTTTCAGTATCATGTCCAAGTATGGACAAGCACTGAAATGAAACATTCATCCAAGTGACCCCTTCAGTAAAATGCCCAGGTATGCACAAGCACTAAAACGAACCATTGACACAAGCAATGCCTTCAATAAAATGTCCAGTTATATGCAAACACTAAAATTAAACATTTCCCCAAGCGACCCCTTCAGTGAAAAAGTCAGGTATGCAGAAGTACGAAATGAGCTCCCCTCGCATCTCCACATTCTGACTGAAAACGTTTGCTTTCAGGCATAAATTCAGGGCTGTTTACACACTTTGTATGCAAGTGAGTTGATTGTAGATTCATGTCTATGAATCAAACTCATTTAACTATGGCACCTTCTTAATTGGATCAGTGCTAGAGATGATGCTTAACACAATCTCTGGTATCACCATTAGTTGAGTCATAAACATTTTATATACAGAGAAGCAGTGAAGGCAAGCAGAATCAATGCAGGATGAATTAGCATCAATTCTCTTAATGAACTACTGATCTTATTTCTGGAACTGTGCAGAAAATGCATTTTCTAACTTACAAAACACAATCACCAAATTACTTTTGCGTTGCTGCATGCAGATATGAAACAAAACATTTTATTTTGTTTCTCACTATGTGTTATTGGTTGCAACATGAACATTTACACCAAACAAAACATTTTAGAAAATGGGCAGACCATGAAATGAAACCCTATTGGAGAACAAGCTTTCTCCAACAGGGTGTCAGTGTACAAGGAAGGTTAGATGAAATCCCATTGGAATGAAGCCTAGAGCTTCACAGCAGCATAATTAACCATTGTGATATACAAACCAAAAAAAAAGAAAAAAAACAGCCACCCAGTGCTAAATATGGTTAAACACTGTAGCAAACAGAACAAAATGAATAAATAAACAGAACTAAGGTAAGTAACTGCAGAAACATCAGTTACAAAGGACCTTTTATTCATTTACTCTCACTAAAGCTGGTTCTTAAGAAGCTGAAGTTAGTGAAAGAAAAAATAATAAATGAGCAAAGTTAACACCACTGCAGCAGCAAGTATTACTGGCACGCGAGTAAATGTGTGTGTGTGTGTGTGTGTGTGTGTGTGTGTGTGTGTGTGTGTGTGTGTGTGTGTGTGTGTGTGTGTGTGTGTGTGTGTGTGTGTCTTTTGATTTTGCAGCTTTTTCTAGCTCCAAGACAAAAAAAGAAAAATATTCAGAGACAGAGAGATATAGTAGATCATTCAGAAACATAACGGTTAATAATGATTAATATTCAGCTATTTGAACACAGTTCTGAATAAAGCAGATACACTATTAGAATAAACAATTTTTAGTAAAGGTGATAGATCTAAAGCTAATTATGTTTCAAATTACAACAATTTATTCCAGGAAGAGATGCACACAGATGTCAGATGGAAAGTATTATTGTAATCTCTGTTTCATTTTTGATTATTTCATTCTACAATTTCCATGCTAATTATTTAATGATGCTGTTATTGAATTCACATGCTGAATGTAATGGCAGAGCATTTATAAAATAATTCCATATTGTATGCATTTATAACAAAGAATGAGTCATATAGGAGATGCAGTAGTGGAAAATAAATATTTCAATAATTGCTCTAATTTCAAGGCAATGTTGTCCAATGTTTTGAGATGAGGCTTATGAAACAATGGAACGTTATTTTATTTGATGATGTCATCACACTGTATCCAAGAAGTACTCCTAAATCTCAGTATTGATTATAATTGGTGTTGTTGGATAAAGTATTGCTACTGCTTAGCCAATTTTCTGTGTAGTTGAGAATGGATAAATCATTACTTTATACTCTAGAGTCTTTTTTATTGATATGGCATGTAAACTACTTTTTCCTTACTGCTGATGAAAGTGAAATATTTTACATATTTTTGAATTGTATGTGATACTGGTACAGCATGTAATTGATTATTATCTGCATTTCATTATGATAATGAATATAATTGACTCTTGTACATTCATACAGGTTGTGGCTGAAAAGAATCATTGAGACAGCTCACGCCCCCTGTTAACAAATAAATACATTTGATAAATAAATAAAAAGATGCTTTAGAAGTTACATTCTACACGCATAATATATCTTGCCAGTTCATAGTCAAAATTAGTACAGTGTTACTAGAAGACAATGCAGTATCTTTTATGAGGTCAACACGGTCAGTTCCAAAGGGAACCTGTGACTACAGGGTATGCATTTATGTATTCTTAGACTTGTATACCTATGGAGTCTGCACTGAAACTCATCTGCAGCATTCATATTACCAAGTAGTGCAGAGAAGTTTACCTGTGCCACCAATAATCGAGAAGATACAGTTCCACCACCACTACCAACATTTATCTTCTGTAGTACTTACATGAATATCATGAGTCTATGCTGATGTACCTTATGTTGTTAAATCCCTTCTGTGTAAGGGCTACTGCACATTTAGGCATAATTATTCTTCCAAATGAAATAAATGCATTATCAGGCACAGGCTATTGCTAATGTAGACCCTGTATATGTTCTCTGTTGTGTTTGTCATGTCTGCCTTTATCATCCGTTGTGTTTATGTCATGTCTGCCTTTGTCACATGGTTCATCCCTGGTCATAATGCACTGCATCTGATAATGGCACTGAAACTTACTTCATTTAGTACTGCATAATGTTTTTTCATGATGGCTCTTTTTAGTGACCGCTTTGGTCATGCATAAAGAAATGCACCACAGTTTAAATGAATATTGAATCACTCAGTGGCCACTAATATTTGGACTCACTATGTACTGTGTTCATATAGCAAATCAAAATCTCATTTAGTCTCATGTGAAGCAGAAGTACCACTTTTCTATGAATGCTGAAAAGGTAAGCTAAATACATTTACTCTGCAGAGTCAAATGCAGCCTTTTAGCTTCACAAAATTAACTGCTGCCTATTAATGAATGCGGAACAAGCAGGCCCATACACAATTAAGGCATAAGTTCTGCATACAGATATTCTGCATATGGCGTTGCATAAAAAAATAGGCAGATTCCCTTCCTTCTTTGTCTGAGTCCAGCACGTTATGACCCTGACTCTCCAAATGCTCCAATCTGCTAGCTGTCATAGCAGCAGATGGATATTTTGGAATGAAAAAAAAAAATATATATATATATATATATATATATATATATATATATATATATATATATATGTATACACACACACACACACACACACACACACACACACACACACACACACACACACACACACACACGAGTCTAAGACCTCCAGTCTGTTCTGTGGTTACATTTCCCTGTTGTTACTAAATATACTTGTATACACACACACACACACACACACACACACACACACACACACACACACACACACACACACACACGAGTCTAAGACCTCCAGTCTGTTCTGTGGTTACATTTTCCTGTTGTTGCTAAATATACTTGTATATACACACACACACACACACACACACACACATATATATATATATATATATATATATATATATATATATACACACACACACACACACACACACACACACACACACACACACACACACACACACACGAGTCTAAGACCTCCAGTCTGTTCTGCGGTTACATTTCCCTGTTGTTACTAAATATACTTGTATATACACACACACACACACACACACACACACACACACGAGTCTAAGACCTCCAGTCGGTTCTGCGGTTACATTTCCCTGTTGTTACTAAATATACTTGCATACACACACACACACACACACACACACACACACACACACACACACACACACACACACACACACACACACACGAGTCTAAGACCTCCAGTCTGTTCTGTGGTTACATTTCCCTGTTGTTACTAAATATACTTGTATACACACACACACACACACACACACACACACACACACACACACACGAGTCTAAGACCTCCAGTCTGTTCTGCGGTTACATTTCCCTGTTGTTACTAAATATACTTGTACACACACACACACACACACACACACACACACACACACACACACACACACACACACACACGAGTGTGGTTACATTTCCCTGTTGTTACTAAATATACTTGTATACACACACACACACACACACACACACACACACACACACACACACACACACACACACACACACACACACAAGTGTAAGACCTCCAGACTGTTCTGTGGTTACATTTCCCTGTTGTTACTAAATATACTTGTATACACACACACACACACACACACACACACACACACACACACACACACACACACACACATGAGTGTGGTTGCATTTCCCTGTTGTTACTAAATATACTTGAAGGAATTCGTTGATTTCCGTCTTCCCTTGTCTATCGCAGGTACAATTCAATTGTCATGGTTGGTTTCCTTGCAGATTTGGCACTTGGTCTGCACCCTGAAAAGCCATCACAAACAATAGCTTTTGGCAATAGAGGGTTTTGTTTCTGCGGTTCCCTATGTTTTTGTCTGTACTGCTGTTTTTTTATGCTTTCTCCAGTATCTTGTCAAAGCTTCAGTGTGAAAGTTACATGGGTAGCCATTATGCTGGGGATTGGCAACATAATTCGTTTTATATAGTTCTCAGCCCTTTGGATCCCATTTGCTACCCATTTCATCCACGAAAGTTCAAATAATAGACAGAACCTACCTCATGCACCTGGTGTATTCTTATAATTTTATATTTTCTATATGAACGAGAAGTGTACTCATTTGTTCTCTGAGAGAGCAGCTGATGCTTGGAACAGACTACCAAATTATAGTAAAGCATCTACTAGTTTAAATATTTTTAAAAACAGCCTGGACACTTATTATGAGAATAAGTGCTTTTGGTATATTGCCAAGCTAGAAGGGCATTAATGCCCTTGCTTGAACTATTTGCATGTATGCATGTAAATCAAGACTGTAATTTTACTTTCTTCGTTAATGATTTTTCCAGCTTCTAACAAGATCGCTATAACATACCCCTGCCTTAAATAAGTGCAGTCAGTATTTCAAAAGGAGGAAGAAAGAGAAATGAAAGGTGAAAAAAGAAGAAAGAGGACAGGAAGGAGAAGGAGAAAAGACAAAAAGAAAAAGTAAATAAACTTTCATTAAGAGCTTTCTTTCATAAACTGTTGACATATTTATTTCAACAAAGAAGTTGAATAGAGAATGCAACAAGATTGTTATTAAATCAGCACATTAGACGCATGTTCTCTTTTTCTCTCTCTCTTTCTCTTTAATGCTGACTTTAAATGTAATTATTGTTTATGTGCGTAACTAGAATTCAAGAAGGTCGGTCAATCGATTCAACAGTTCTTAAAGAAGTACTCCTTATTTTACACTCTAAAATTTCATGATTATAAATGCTAGTGATACTCTTTTTTAACATCAATATCAACATAAGATACATGAAGCAAACAAGAAAAAGAACATTAATTGTATTTTTAATATGTATAAACAAACCAGCATAAAAATATGAGAATAGTGGAAAAGAAAGGAACAAAATGCAAATTATTTCTTCTAAAAGAGAAGTTTGAAAAGAATACCTGCTACTTTTATAAGTATACATTTTATTAATATCATTGAGTCACTGACATACTTGTAAAAGAAAAAAAAAAAGAGAAATTAAATGTGGAAAAGTGGAGCAATGAAGAAGAGAAGCGGTGAAGGGAAAAGAGAAAGGAGTATAAGGGTGTAGGAAGGAAGAAGAGAAGACAAGTGAAAGGAAAGTGGGAGAGGGGAGAAGGAAATGAGAAAGGAAGTGAGAAAACGCAAAAAAGAAAATCACGCAGTTTACAATGGAATGTTCACAATGCCTTTTGTAATATTGCAACTTAACAGGATTACTCCTGCAGTGATCCTATCGCAGAGTTATTAGAATATTTTAAAACACAATCACCTTTCACTATAATTACTTTTCTCAAACATTCTTGTAGACAAGGTGAACTTGAGAGAGAAGGGCAAAAAAGGCTAAGAGGAAGGAAGGTGACTGAGGAAAAGTAATGAAAGAAAGACACTAAACATAGTCAAAACTGAAAAAAATAATCAGTAACAAAAAAATGAATAACACCTGTAAAAGAGTGCAAAACTAAAAGGTAAAATAAAAAAATTGTCAGCAAATGGCTGCTCGCCAATAAAACACAAATGAAAATTAAAACTTTTTTAATAGTATGTTAATACATAGCTTAGCGCTTTCATCATAAATCTGACATCTTCAGAACCACTGTTAAAATCAAAATGCACAATTAAATACAATCAAGATCATGCTCCTCCCCAGTACCCAACCAATCAGCAATCATTGCAATTAATGTCTTAAAAAATATATACATATAATTAGTAAAATGTGTATAAATTAATTGTGTCCAAAAAATGTTTTATCAAGGGAGATTTTTAAAAAAACTTAGGTGAACACTTCCCTATGTCTCTTCTTAAACTCACTGGTAAATGAGACACACTCGTAAATACCAAGGTATTCTGTGGCATTTAATCTAAACTGCCACGTCATTTCCCTGTGTAGTAAAAAGTTATTCCAATCCCCGCAAAAGGGGCCTCTGTGAATTTGCTCAAATACCAAAAACTTAAACATAGTAAAGTTTTCACACACCACAAAGTGCCTTGCAAATGCACTCTTACTGTCAAGTTTGTAATACTGTACTGGTGCTGATAAATCCTACGATTCAACCACTGTCAGTCTTGCTGATGTAAAAGCCTGGCAGGACTACTGGTTGCTGAATACACCACCCTTCATGACTGACAGTTAAACTTACCCCCTCTTAACCATTTTTAGCTAGTTCACCAAGCCACCCAGTGTAGTTGACATCTATATACTTACATTGTCGGCACTTACCACATTTTAGGGAAAGCTGCCAAACACCACTATGTGCCAGGGGTGTCTTTTGTAACAGGTCTTTTATGTTGTGTTGTCTTTTGTAAGTAAAACTAGGCATAGCCCTGCCAATCCTACTAGTGTGTTCATCATAATTAAGTATGGACTAGTTTTTCTTAATAATGTTCTCTATACCTCTCACATCTAAGGTATAGTCTAGGACCATGTTGTTATGAAAATCATGTGTTTTTTTGTCAACAAACGTTTCCTTAGAAAAACCTTTCCTAATAATTGGTCCATACTTCCCACACCTCTCAGTCTTAACTTCCTCCAAAATTGTATCCAACAAATCATTAGGAAAACCTCTCTCCAAAAACATGTTCTTCAAAGTAACAAATTCTTTGTTACAAAAATCATCATCAGACATTAACCTGGACACTCTTATAAACTGGCTTTTGACTATGCCACTCTTTTGATGCATAGGGTAGCAACTGACGAAAAAAAAAAAGAATTACAGTGTGTGGGTTTTCGATACAGCTGTGTCTCAAAACAGCCCAAACTGGTCAGTTTATTCTTAATATCCAGAAAATTAATTTCATGAAACCCAACATGATATGTGAACCTCAAAAAATCAGTACTGCCTTCAAGTGTAACAAAAAATGCCCGTTGTTGGTCCATGTCCCCCTGCCAAATTAGCAGGAGGTTATCAAGGTTTGTCAGTTTGGACAACATCGATTTTAACATTATACAATATTGAAACAGGGGAATGTTAAACAAAGTAACCAACTCCCATCTTTATAACACAGTGTTGGCGAAATTGGGGGCACAAGAAGCCCCCATAGCAACACCAGTAATTTGTTTATAAAATTCTCCATCAAACTTAATAAAGTTGTTGTTAAGTATGATTTCCATAAAATCATAAATAAGGGTACATTCAGTGTCTGACAAGTGACCAAACCTTTTAACCACCTCATTGAACCAACTCATGCCCTCCTCATGTTGTATGCGTGAGAAGAGACTTTTAATATCACATGTAACAAATAAAACAGACTGGTCAACTTCATTTTTTTTCGGTTTGTCCAGCAAATCACAGGAATAGCACAGTATATGTCTAAAATCCACAAAAAAATTCTTCAATTTCAAGTCAATGTACTTAGCCATAGGTTCAGTAATACAACCCGCTGAAGCAACAATTGGCCGCAATGGGGGATCATAAGTATTAGAGTGCATTTATGGGATCCCAAACATGGTTGAAATAATGGAATCTTGAACCCTCAGGAAGTCAAATAATTCAGGTGTAAGGGAGTCGAACAATAAATGTTCCTCAAATGTAACCCTTATGCCTCTATGGGCAATGTTAATTTTGTTAATTGAAATGGGACAATAGGTGTCAGAATCACATAGGATGTTAAGCATGTGCCCGTTGCAATCATCATTGTACATAATAACTAAACCTCCTCCTTTGTCCGGCTTCATACACCTCATCTCCCTATCATTGATGATAGATTTCGAAATGCGCCTGTCCACAAAGGACAAGTTGTAAAAATGTTGCTCACATTTGTTGTTCAACAAAGCCTGAATTTCCCTCTCACACATACACTCATACAGTGAAATGGCAGGATGGAGAGGGGGGGGGTAGTTAGACTTTTCCTCTTGCAGTCAGAATTCACCCCCTGATGATAGCCATGACTGTACATCAGTTGTAAATTTAGTTTGCGAGTAAAAATTCTTAAATCAAACAGGGAATGTTCAATCCTTGCCCAGTTAGAAGGGACAAAATTAAACCCCTTTAAGAACACTGCACGATGAACAGGTTCGATATTCAATTCAGTAAAGTAATAATGTTAAACCCATAAAATGCCACAGAATACCCTGGTATTAATGAATACCATTACCAGTGCATTTAAGAAGAGACATAGGAAAGTCTTGACCTACGTTTTTTTTTTTAAATCTCCCTTGCTAAAACATTTTTTGGGCACTATTAACTTTTACACATTTTACTAGTTATATGTATACTTTTTTAAGACATTAATTGCAATGATTGTTGATTGGTTGGGTACTGGGGAGGAGCATGATCTTGATTGTATTTAATTGTGCATTATGATTTTAACAGTGGTTCTGAAGATGTCAGATTTATGACAAAAGTGCTAAACCACATATTAACTTAATATTAAAAAATATTTAATTTTTGTTTGTGTTTTATTGGCGAACAGCCACTTGCTGAAGAGTTTTTTATTTTACCTTTTAGTTTTGTACTCTTTTTTCCAGGTGTTATTCCTTTGTTTGTTACTGGTTGCTTTTTTGGATTATCCCAGTACGGTTACTGGCAGTTTGCAAGAGTTGTTTAACTCGTTTGTCAGTTTGGACAACATCGATTTAACATTGCTTATTCAACAGACTACACAACGTGTTGTCCAGGAAATTATGCAAGCGCTTAGTCAAAGCACTAGGAATGGAGTTATGCTCATGGAGACTGACAATGGCAGGGAGACAAACGATGTGACCCAAACAACTTCAAGGCATTTGGGTGAGACAGACTTTTCTTTGGCGGTTAACATTAACAAATGGTTGGACTCTCCTCTTTCAGTACTAGCTGAGAGCAGTTCCACCTCTTCAGAGGGTTCAGCTCTAACAGTGAAGGAGCAGGTGAAGACATTGGAGAAAACATTGTTTAACTATAGATTTTTACAGTGTGATAACATCTTTCTTGAGAAAAATGTAAAACGGGGACACGTACCTAAGGGTTTGCTCCTTCGGAAATATTCCCAAGGAATTATGCCGGGCAGTGTTTTTCACTTTGAACTTCTTGAATTCTTTGACAAAACAGGTTTAGATCTAACCCATTTAATTATTAAAGAGAACAACAGGAAACTGTGTAATATGAAGGAATTCGTGCATAAAATGGTCAGTTCTATCACCATGGATCTCCTGTACGATAAGTATAGACTTGAGTTTCAGGAGGTATTTACCAAGGTTGTCCAGAAAATTAAAGGGGTCAAAGTCAGGAAAGATAAAAAAAACTTCTTCGTGATGATCAGGATTACCAAAAGAAAACTGTATACCCACCACCCAACTATTCTTGTGGAAGGGTGAATCATCAAACGGGCAATAGCAGGGATGATATCGACACAGTAGTACACAACGAACAGATTGCCCCTTTAGGAGGGATGCCACCACCACCAAGGAGATTGGTGAGGTTGGCAAACAAGTGGAAAAGGAATGGATCGAACGTGAGCCTGCACGTCTACAACAGGTGGAGACCGAACAGTTCCAGAAACCAAGGGGAGTGGAAAGACCAGGAGAAGCAGAGATGGTAACTGAGACCACTTCGGCCCAAGGTTTTGCTTGTAGCCCAGGTACTGTGACCTCTTTTTTATGGGTTTAACATTTATAACTTTACTGCATTGAGTATTGAACCTGTTCCTCATGCAGTGTTCTTGAAGGGGTTTAATTTTATCCCTTCTAATCGGACAAGGATTGAACATTCCCTGTGATTTAAGAATTTTTACTCGCAAACTAAATTTACAACTGATGTACAGTCATGGCAATCAGCAGGGGCGCAATTCTGACTGCAAGAAGAAATGTCTAACTAACCCCCCCCTCTCCATCCTGCCATTTCACTGTATGAGTGTATGTGTGAGAGGGAAATTCAGGCTTTGTTGAACAACAAATGTCAGCAACATTTTTACACTTGTCCTCTGAGGACAGGCGCATTTTAAATTCTATCATCAATGATAGAGAGATGAGGTGTATGAAGCCGGACAAAGGAGGAGGTTTAGTTATTATGTACAATGATGATTGCAACAGGCATATGCTTAACCTCCTATGTGATTCTGACACCTACTGTCCCGTTTCAATTAACGAAATTAACATTGCCCATAGAGACATAAGGGTTGCATCAGAGGAGCATTTATTGTTTGACTCCCTTACACCTGAATTATTTGACTTCCTCAGGGTTCAAGATCCCACTATTTCACCGATATTTGGGATCCCAACAATCCAGTATTAAAGTAATGAGCCAGCAGACTATGGCAAACTTTCATGTCAAACATGAAAAATAGAGACAAAAACAGACCGGTTTCAGCTATAAGGTTGACATAGCCTTCAACAGTGTTATACAAAACATAACTTCATTAGCCCCATTTTATAGTAGACATATAAATAATCTGAAAAATCATTGCTCACTCACAAATTCTCATTAAGTCCCGGTGGAAATAACCCACCCAATTTAATGATCCGTTTCTTTTCCTTGGAATTGAATATATCATGCCATCTGGTTTTATTCATTCTGTTGCCCATAACTGTATCAATCACAATGAATCTAAAAGAAGCATTCTTGTGTATCATAGTATGTTTATAAAGAGCATCGCTGGTCTTTTTGGTTCTTATATCACTAAAATGTTCTGAAATACGTGGCCTTAATGGACTAGATGTTTGGCCTACGTAAAAAGCAGAACAGATACATGTTGCAAGGTAGATGACCCAGTTCATACCACAATTTGCAAAGAACCCAATATTGTATGTGTTCCCACTATTGTTGCTGCTGACCACAAGGGATGCACCCCACAAGTAAGTCTCCAGTAAAGGTTTTTTGGTAAAATCCAGTTTGGACCTACCACTGTGTTTATAATGACTAAGCTGATAGCCTATGTTCCTGCCCCTTCAAAATGAAAAGAAACATCTCTCCTGTAGGAACCTTGACTGGAGACTTACTTGTGGGGTGCATCCCTTGTGGTCATTGTACCCATTGCAGGAGTGTGACAAAATCTAAAGAATTCAGCAGCAACAGTACCGGGAACATATACAATATTGGGTTCTTTGCAAATTGTGGTACGGACTGGGTCATCTACCTCACAACATGTACCTGTTCTGCTTTTTACCTAGGCCAAATGTCTAGACCTTTAAGGCTACATATTTCAGAACATTTTAGTGATATAAGAATCAAAAATGCCAGCAATGTTCTTTACAAACATACTATGATACAAAAGAATGCTTCCTTTAGATTCATTTTGATTGATAAAATTATGGGCAACAGGATGAATAAAGATACTATATTGAATTCCAAGGAAAAGACATGGATCATTAAATTGGGTGGGTTATTTCCACTGGGACTTAATGAGCATTTGTGAGTGACATAGGGGTTTATATTTAAGCTGGTGAGCTTATCTAGAATGCCCGAGTGGGGTATTGTATCGAAGGCTTTTGCGAGGTCCAGGTAGGCTGTGTGGACCACCTTCCCTTCGTCAATGGCATTGGTGACTGTTTCAAAGAAATCAACCAGGTTTAAGAGGCAGGATCTGCCCTTAACAAAGCCGAACTGGGTAGGATCCAGTGTCTGTAGGTCCGCAATATCTTTATTTATGAGGTCCATGATGATCCTTTCCATAGCTTTGTAGACCAAGCTAGTCAGGCTTATGGGGCAATAGTTTCCAGGATCCATTGAGGCACCACCTTTGTGAAGAGGGACCACTGTTGCTGTACACCACTCTTTGGGTACATATCCTATAGTAAGGCTGAGATTGAACAGTAGTTTTATGTTTGGGTTTAGCTCTTCTTGGAGTTCATGTAGGATGCAGCCTGGGACACCGTCTGGTCCCATTGATGCTGTGTTTTTTGCTTTGGAGAGGGCGGCTCTTACCTGAGCATCTGAGATGTCAGGGGGGCAGCACTCTGCTGGGATAGATATTTGCCCTTTTGGTGGGTAGTGAGGGGAGAAGTTTGTGCTGAACCTGTCAGCTAGGATGTTGGCAATGTCTGTGGGTTTGGTGTATTTTTTGTCATTTTGGACTAATTCTGAGTATATCTGGGAATTCCCACCCAGGTTCCTAACATAACTAAAGAAAGCCTTGTGATTATCCTTAGTGTCCTGTGCAATTTTTCTCTCGAAGCTGGCCTTAGAGGATTTTATGAGTGCCCGTAGTTTTTTGCTAATACTGATCAGAGATGCCTTCCCTTTTTGGGAATTTGCTCTATCATGTAGTAGCTTCCTCCTTCTATTGTATAGTTGTTTATGGCTGGGGTCCACCAGACAGGACGTCAGCCTTTGGAGGATTGGGTCTTAGTTTTATTTGGGATTGCATGATCCATGCATTCCTGAAGGTGTTCATAGAATGCGTTTATAAAGGATTCTGCGGTCTGGGCTGTATTTTCCACAGGCCCGGGGGCTTTGAAGGATTCCACCTTGGTTTTGAGGAGTGTGAAATTTGCTTTAGAGAAGTTTTTCACTGTGGTTTTCTGGGCAGGGGGTGGGGTCGGGATGTGAATATCCAGTGAGATTAGTTTATGGTCTGATCTTACCAGTGAGGAATACACTTCTGGTCTGGAGCATAGAGTCCCCATGTTGGTGATGATCAGGTCCAGTATGTTTTCCCCTCTTGTGGGAGTGGTAACAAGTTGTTCCATAGCATTTGAGTTTATAAATTCTAGGAACCTTTGGGCTAGGGTGTTGGAGCTAGAGTAATGCTACCAGTCTATGTTTGGGTAGTTGAAGTCGCCCAATATAATGGTGATTGGAGAGACCTTCATATTTTCCAGTGTTCTCAGGAAGGCTGAGTGGGGTTCTTGGGTTTGGGAGGGTGGTCTGTAGCAGACTATAAACTGGAAGGCAGTTTTACCCACTGTTAGTTGCACATGGATAGTCTCTGATGCTTCGTGCTGTGCCACCAACCTGTAGGTGTGGGTATCTTTGACGAATATTGATACTCCCCCTCCTTTTGTGGTTCAGTCCAGGTTTTGGGGCCGAAAAGCATGGTATGAGGTATAATCTGGTAGTGCTGGTGTGCTCTCGGGAGCCTTGAACTAGGTTTCTGTTACTGCACAGATATCGATGTTCTCCATGCTAAGGAGAGTTTTGAGTGTGTGCATCTTGAGGTTTAGACTTCTGGCATTGAGTAGCATTACTCTTAGTTTCTTATCCCTTGTGATACCTATGGAGGTGGGTTTATCTTTTGAGCCTTGCCTAATAAAGGCACTATGGGGGTTGCATGAGCCTTTGCCAATATCCGATAGGGGTGACAGGTGCAAGCCGTCCCTAGCGAAGCATCGTGGCTTGTCGAGCATGTCATCCCAGGCTGACAGGCATTGGATCCCCTTTGAATGACACCAATACTTAAGCCAATTGTTGAAATTGATCATCTTGTCTTCATATTGTGGCATCATTCTTGGTGAGGGTAAGATGCTACTCAAGGTCAGGGTCATACCGGCCTGGGCTACATGCTCAGAGAGCCCCTCTATGTCTCTTTTCATGTAGTCCAGGGAGGTACATCTCAGGTCATTCACACCAGCATGGACAATGACTGAGTCATATTTGTACTTGCCTTGGAGTGACCTGAGTGCTTGTGTTATGTGGCGGATCCTAGCACCAGACAGGCAGCTCACCGTGACCTTCTCCTTGTTCAGCCTGGTGAGCGGGACGTCAGTGTGCCTGACGATAGAGTTACCTATTACAAGTGTATCAGGTGTGCTGTTTAGCCTTAAGGGCTGTGACTGTTCGGCACACTGGCTTTGTGAGCTATGTGTTGCACGTGTTTTGTTTTGGGGTAGCGGTTGCTTGGGTGTCTGCTTTGGAGGTCTCTGCTGCTTATGCAGATTTTTATTTAGAGCCTCCGAGTATGTTTTTGTGTGTTTATGTGTTTGGTTTGCTGTCGTGGTAGGTCTGTGTGAGACTGGAATTGTAGTGAGTGTTGTTTCCTTCTCCTCCTGACTGGTTACGCCAGTACTGAGTTGAGAGAGCTTAGCCTCCAGTTTGGCTATATGGTTGCATCTCTCACATGTGTTGGAATTTGTTGGGAGGAGGAGTGGGTTGTCTGTGTACATGAGGCAGTTGTAACATTGAAACTGATAACTGATAACTCAGAAATGATTGCCAATAATAATGAAATGAACATTTCTACAGTACCTCTGTTAGACATTCAAATAAAAATATTGAACAAAGGTTTGAACTTTATCCCTGGCTTCTTTGTCTCTGAAGATAATCTTCCAAAGGATGTTATATCCATTTGTAGACTGCTTAACGTAAGGTTATTTTTTCAAACATCCAACAACCCTGAATATGAAGGGGGGTTCAAATATCATAAATCCGAGTTTTCACCACCTATGCATCTCAATGTACAAATGTTTCAAACTTCCATCCTAGAGGATTTACACTTTCATTCTAGGGAATTCCAATGTACAGCTAATAATCTCTCAACGATTGAAACTGAAGCTTTACAAGAATTGGTTAACAACAAGGAATTGGTTATCTTGCCTGCAGGTAAGGGTGTGGCTGTGGTTATAATGAACTGGACACAATACAATGCGGAAGCAATCAGAGAGCTTAGCGATGGGCATTACACCTGTATGCCATTAGATCCTACTTTCAGGTTTAAGAAACAGATTGATCAGTTCTTGTGGTCAGCTAAAGAGGAGGGCATTATTTCAAATAACACTTTACATCATTTGGCTGTTTCAGATCCCATGAGACAATAGATTTACTTCCTTCCAAAAATACATAAGGATCTGAACAATCCATCTGGCAGGCCCATTGTTTCAGGCAGGGCTCAATTACAGAACCCCTTTTACAATTCCTGATGCAATACCTACAACCCTTACTTAGATGGGTATGTTCAAGAATTCAGGACACCACAGAATTTCTCCAAATTGTTTCAGGCATGCAACTAGAACCAGAATGGCTATTATGCACTCTGGATGTCTCAGCACTTTATACTAATATTCCACACAGGGTGGGACTAGAAGCCTTATAATACTTGCTCTACAAATCAGAACTCTATCCTCCATGTCTCAATACTTTCCTAATTTGCCTTGCAGAGCATGTGCTGACCAAGAACACTTTTTTCTATCAGGACAAATGCTACTGGTAAGTCCAGGGTACAGCAATGGGGGCATCTTTTGCCCCCATTTATGCTGACCTATTTATGGCATATGTGGATGAGTTCCTGATATATGACAATACACATAACATCTATCTAAATGAGATTGACATTTGGAGAAGGTTTCTTGATGATTGCTGGATGGTATGGAGATCTGATGAGGAATATCTAATGGAGTTTGTGGGATATCTTAATGACAACAAAAGGGGCATTCAATTTAAAGTGAATTATAGCTCTCAACAAATCACCTATTTAGATGTCCTGATTACCAGGAATGTTGACCATACTTTAGAGATGGAGGTCTATCAAAAATATCCACAATATAATTCTCTTCTCCATGCCTCCAGCTTTCATCCACCACATATATGTAGGAATATTCCAAAATCCCAATTCCTAAGGATGAAACATATAAGCTCACATCTGGAAATCTATGAATACTTTAAGGATGACCTAATCACTAGATTTAGGGACAGGAGCTACAAAATGGGTAATATCCTCAGTGCTAGTAATTGGGTATCTACAATCAACAGGAAGGATATCTTGTAGTACAAACAGAGGAAACCAGGAAATCAGTCATTGATTTGATTAGTAACTACTTATAGGAGAAATACAGATCTTTTATTGAATAGTCTACAGAGGCACTAGAATATACTACTTGTGGATGCTAACCTCTCAGCCTTCCTACAGGACAGATGATTCTCTTCATTTCAGAGGGGCAGGAACATAGGCTCTCAGCTTAGTCATTATAAACATTGTGGAGGTCCAAATTGGATTCTACCCTAAAAACCTTGACTGTAGACTTACTTGTGGGGTGCTTTCCTTGTGGTCATTGTACCCATTGCAGGAGTGTGACCAAATCTAAAGAATTCAGCAGCAACAGTACTGAGAACATATACAATATTGGGTTCTTTGCAAATTGTGGTACAGACTGGGTCATCTACCTCGCAACATGTATCTGTTCTGTTTTTTACATAGGTCAAACATCTAGACCTTTAAGGCTACGTATTTCAGAACATTTTAGTGATATAAGAACCAAAAAGACCAGCAATGCTCTCTATAAACATACTACGATACACAAGAATGCTTCCTTTAGATTCACTGTGATTGATAAAATTATGGGCAACAGGATGAATAAAGCCAGATGGCATACTATATTGAATTCCAAGAAAAAGAAATGGATCATTAAATTGGGTTATTTCCACCGGGATGTAATGAGCATTTGTGAGTGACCAATGATTTTTCAGATTATCTCTATTATAAAATGCAGCTAATGAGGTTATGTTTTGTATAACACTGATGAAGGCTATGTCAGCCTTATAGCCAAAACCGGTCTGTTTGTTGTCAGCCTTATAGCTAAAACCGGTCTGTTTGTGTCTCTATTTTTCATGTTTGACATGAAATCTTGGTAATAAAACAGTTTGCCATAGTCTGCTGGCTCATTACTTTAATACTGGATTGCTACTTTTTGGGGCCATGCAGTTGCCGTACATGCAGGGACTTTTTTGCTGATCCCAAAAATACACTGTAATACTCACAGTCCCCCATTGCAGCCAATTGTTGCTTCAGCAGGTTGTATTACTGAACCTATGGCTAAATACATTGATTTGAAATTGAATAATCATTTTGTGGATTTTAGACATATACTACGCTACTCCTGGGATTTGCTGGACAAATTGAGAAAAATTGAAGTTGACCAGTCTGTTTTATTTGTTACATGTGATGTTAAAAGTCTGTTCTCATGCATACCACATGAGGAGGGCCTGAGTTAGTTAGTTCAACAAGATGGTTAAAAGGTTTGGTCATTTGTCAGACACTGAATGTACCCTTATTTATGATGTTACGGAAATCATTCTCAACAACAACTTTATTAAGTTTGATGGCAAACTTTATAAACAAATTATTGGTGTTACTATGGAGGCCTTTTATGCCCCAACTTTCGCCAATGCTGTGTTTTTAAGATGGGAGTTGGTTACTTTGTTTAACATTCCCCTGTTTCAATATTGTGAGGGTTACTTTAGGTACCTTGATGACCTGCTAATTTGGCAGGGGGACAGGACCAACTACAGGCATTTTTTGTTACACTTGAAGGTAGTATTGATTTTTTTGAGGTTCACATATCATGTTGGGTTTCTTGAAATTAATTTTCTGGATATTAAGATTAAAGTGACCAGTTTGGGGGGTTTTGAGACAGTTGTATTGGAAACCCACACACTGTAATTCTTTTTTGTTTTTCTCCAGTTGCCACCCTATGCATCAAAAGAGGGGCATAGTCAAAAGCCTATTTATAAGAGCGTCCAGGTTAACATTTGACGACAATTTTTGTAAGAAATAATTTGTTACTTTGAAGAACATGTTTATGGAGAGAGGTTTCCCTAACAATTTGTTGGATACAATTTTGGAGGAAGTTAAGACTGAGACGTGTGGGAAGTATGGACCAATTATTAGGAAAGGTTTTTCTAAGGAAACAGTTGTTGACAAAAAAACACATTTTTATTTTTATTTTACATTTGTTAACTGGGCTAGTCTAGCTGGATATATGTTCATTTTCAGTAGAGGCCCGGGGAGAAAAGCTCCACACATACTAAATTACAAAGAGACAATTTGCAAAAAATTAAGTACAAAAAGAATATACATTTAGTAACATGAAAAAAAAAACAAAATACCTAAGGAACATACTAAAATATAGTTGTTCAGTAAAAGCATTACAAAAAGTCAAAATTAGCAACATGGTTTCGATAATCTGTTGGAGAGAAGAAGTAGAACAGGAGATAAGAAGGGAATACAAAGGAGGAAGAGAGAAAGAAGCAATAGTCTAGTGAGGAGAAGGGTAAGAATGTAGAGGACAGGGGAGAGAAAAAAGGAGGAGTGGGTCAGAGCATAAGAGGAGAGCAACAGGGCAATAAGACGAAGGAATAAGTATATTTACTAAGTATAGTGTAAAGTTCTAGTAGAGTAGGGGGGAAAGAAGAAGGTTAGTCAGGAGTCCTACAGGAACAGAGCCAGTGATTTTGGAAATACAGTTTGATTTTTTGTTTGAAGAGTGGTAAGGAGGAGGTTAGAGTGATATCAGTGGGTAGCTGATTCCATATCCTTCCTATAGTATTAGTGAACAGAGAGTCACCAGCTAAGTTATGGGACTTTACAGATTTGGTCATGAGTTTAGAAGAAGATCGAAGGGAGGTAAGATTATTGTAAGGGATTAAAAGTCGAGAAAGTATAGGGGTATTATAAGGTTGGTAAAGTATCTTGTGAGCAATGGTAAGTTGTGAGATCATAAGACAGTTTTGTAGCTCAAGCCAGCCTAGGAGTTTTAGGTTATGACAGTGATGTGTTCTGAAAGGGTTACTGGTGGCAAAGTGGGCAATGCTATTGTAACAAGTTGCTAGTTTATTTAGGTTGGCCTTCTTAAGGTTAGTGAAAATAGGTGAGGCGTAAAAGAGAGTAGATATAAGATGGGAGTGGGCAATAGTAGCTCTGGTAGAAGGTGTGAGAAAAGGTTTGATACGGTATAATGATCCAATTTTTTTATTAACAGTTTTGATGGTGTTATTGATGTGTTGATCAAAAGTAAGATTGTTGTCAATGGTTATTCCTAGCAGTTTAGTTGTTGTGTCAGGAGAGATAACAGTAGTGTCATTAGACAAAATGTTGAAGTTTAATGGGGAGGCTCGAGTGGTAGGAGTGAAAAGGGGAAGTTTTGTTTTTTTAGCATTGAGGAGGAGGTACCGTCTAGTAAACCAAGTTTCTACAGTGTTGAAGGTAGTTTGAGTTAGAGAGAGTAGTTCTGCAGAGGTAGATGCTGAGCAAATAATCGTGGAGTCGTCAGCATATTGGATGCAGGTAGCTTGAGGGATGACAGTGTTGAGATTGTTTATGTAAAGGGAGAAGAGAAGTGGACCTAGAAAAGAGCCCTGTGGGACTTCAATAGAAACAGGCAATAAGGAAGAGATATGATTGTCCCAAAGAATGGCTTGATGTCTGTTGTTAAGATAGGAAGTAAACTATTTTAAAGCCAGGTTATCAAATGAGAGGGATTTAAGGATGTTAATAAGGGAAGAGTGGTTCACCATGTCAAAAGCTTTAGAGAGGTCAATAAATAGAGCAGAGGAGAAGATATTGGAGTTTCGATAGTTGTTGATAGTATCCACGAAAGAAAGGAGGGCAGTGGAGGTGTTATGGTGGGGTCTAAAGCCATGTTGACAGTTGGCAATTATGTTGTGAGAAGAGAGATATTGTACGAGTTGCTGATGGATGCATTTCTCCATAATCTTAGCTAGAGGAGAGAGAAGAGCAATAGGTCTAAAGTTAGTATAGTCAATAGAGTTACCACCTTTGTGTAGTGATGTTTTGTTGGTCATTTTAACAGTATGATTTTCGTAACAACATGGTCCTATACTATACCTTAGATGTGAGAGGTATAGAGAACATTATTAAGAAAAACTGATCCATATTTAATTGTGATGAACACACTAGTAGGATTGGCCAGGCTATGCCTAGATTTACTTACAAAAGACAACATAACATAAAAGACCTGTTGGAAAAGACACCCCTGGCACACAGTGGTGTTTGGCTAGTTACCCTAAAATGTGGTAAGTGCCAACAATGTAAGTATATAGAGGATGACTACAGTGGGTGGCTTGGTGAACTAGCTAAAAATGATTAAGAGCAGGTCATTTTAACTGTCAATTGGTCAGGGTGGTGTACTTAGCAACCTGTCAGTCCTACTGGGCTTTTTACAACGGCAAGACTGACAACGGGTTGAATTGTAGGATTTATCAGCAACAGTACAGTATTACAAACAAGACAGTAAGAGTGCATTGGCAAGTCACTCTATGGTGTGTGAAAACTTTACTATGTTTAAATTTTTGGTGTTAGAGCAAATTCACAGTGGCCCCTTTTGTGAGGAATGGAAGAACTTTTTACTACACAGGGAAATGACATAGCAGTTTAGATTAAATGCCACGGAATACCCTGGTATTAACGAGTGTGTCTCCATTAGTAGTGAGCTTAAGAAGAGACATAGGGAAGTCTTAACCTAAGTTTTTTTTTTTAAATATCCCCTAATAAAAAATTTTTGGACACTATTAATTTATACATGTTTTACTAGTTATATGTATATTTTTTTAAGACATTAATTTCAATGATTGTTGATTGGTTGGATACTGGGGAGTAGCATGATCTTGATTGTATTTAATTGTGCATTTTGATTTTAACAGTGGTTCTGAAGATGTCAGATTTATGAGGAAAGCACTAAACTACATATTAACTTAATACCACTGTCATTGGCCACATAGATAATTTTCCAGTTGGTGAAAAGTGTTTGACTGGATAACCAATCTATACAATAAAACCTGTCATATTCTATAGATTTACAAAGCAAAGAGACAATTCTGAAGTAGTTTGGTTCTGCATCATTCATTGACAAGAGTCCTTACTATTCCTATGTTGATAGAAGGCTTTGTCAGTAGCTTGGATACTAAATGAGTCAGCTAAAGTAAGATGTGAATAAACATCTGAGATCATCTCAGCCATTCCATGGTGAGAGACTGTTGCAGTTACATCGCAGGAGCAACAACTAGAGGAAGGTCAAGAATTTCATTCACGAAACAAAAAGTGAGTCTTGAACACACCAGAGCAGGCAGGGAGTGAGTGGAATCCGGACATGAATCCTGAGTATATCCACACTGGGCAGATTGTAATAATCATTGCACCTCTTATGTTGACAGTCACTGTTAAAGAGTAGAATTATAGAAAATATGCTTCACCTCCTCCACAGGATGACAACCACAGTCACATGTTCCCATCTGTTCCTTTTGCTAGCCTATAACACTGAAGTATGAGGTGAAGGGCTGCACCTATAGGGAAACAGGAATTCATAGCCACAGGGGATTGGGGGATAACCAAATATATATAAAAAAAAAAGAAAAAGAGATATATTCGCAATAAGAACAGTTAACAATATTACAAAAAGAACATGCAGACAATGTACTACAGCAGAGTGTTATAAATAAGAGACCAGCATTCCATTCACCAGAGTCCATTCCACTCCTAAATCTTGCTTGAATCTATACCTCACTGAAGTAATACACAAAGAAGCAAGATGGCGTTAATATTTAAAGTAACTGAAATCATGTGATAATTCCAGTGTTCAGAACATTGTACTCTATTGCAGATGTAGCAATATTTCACCAATGTTAATTTAAATAAGCAATGTAACTAATATCATTTTAACAATTTACCACAATATTTACAAACAGTGAGCTCAGTCATCTGGCCCTGCAGCCTCATGTGAGGGTTGTAATCCCCTAACTATATATTCATGCTCATGCACCATCGTAATAAATAAAATATTACCAAGTTCTTCTAGAAAACCAAATATTTATTCTAAGCAAAGCTGTTGAAGAGTTGTTTTTCATTTTCTAGGTCTCATCTCTGATTTTAGTATCAAACAAATAATGCTTTCCAAACCAAATCCAGGAGGTAAATCCCCTATCTGTCATTGAGGAACCAACTCAAAAAACCTCTGAAAAATCTCACCAGTCTAAAAACTCATGGCTCATAGGGAAAAAAAATAGAAAAATAGCAGTGCCCCTGTTAAAGTAACATGTTATCCAAAATAATATAGTGGTAGAAAGATGCTTTGCAGTATCACACAACAAAAAGGTGGTTAAAAATGAAAGAAAGACTGTCAAAACTGATTCTTGCCTAAAGACATCTATTTATTCGTAAATACTTTAGAGGTAGATGAGTGCTGCTTATATAATGTGTTTAAGCTTATAAAAACATGCACTTATTTCAATTGTTCAGAAAAGGGATGTTCTTCGAGCTATGTCTGCCCTCAGGGGTAGTGTCATCAGTGGGGGATGGATCACCACTGGGGTCTCGGCCTAGAACGCTACCTTGATAAACAAGTTTTACCCTTTTCCAAAGACTTAACAGCTATGTTTCAATCTCATCTAATGAAAGATAAACCTACTCAAAAAATCTTAAATATAAGTGCAGCAAACTGTGGTTAAAAAGTAAAATCAAATCTGTTTTTTTTAAAAAACCTTGCGCCTTAATCTATCACCTTCTACACTATGGTTAGTTTTCTTTATTATAAAACTAATTTAACTATCACCTAGGTACAGATATCACTTTTCAGCAAATTACATTCCTAGCTTAAACCACTATAAACTGATAAAAAGGAATAAAACTTGCTGGGTATGTTCACCTGTCAATAACTGCAAAGACAGAACGAGAGTGTCAGCTTTCTTGATCTGATTTGTGGCGCCGATTCTGCAGCACTTTTATGTACCTTCCTCAGATCTGTCTGCGGTGGTTGATTCTACATTCATGTGCTGATTACTATACCTGATATTTCCAGTGATAGATGTGTTCCTCTAAAATGGGTCTTGTTCTTGCTAATAATGTACCTGTTGTTCTCGGTTGCTCTTTTGATATTGTTAAAGTACAATGAATAGATGAGGGTGATGCTTGTCCTCCACCAATCATTGTCCCTATGTCTGGTGAGGTTGCAGAGATATTTGTCAGTCTAGTCGAAGGAATGTTACAAACTGGGGTTGTTTTCTTTATGAATAATAATGCGGTTTGATGAAACTGTTGCAGTATCCAAGGACCAGAAAGTCTTTTTGTGGGTCTATGATGTTTTATTGTGAATGATTCTTTTTCCGTAGTCAGTCTTGCAATCCTTAGTCCTTGTGATTTAATTTCATTCAGTTTTATTCTCTGTGGATTTGCACTGCTTTAGTGGCATAGCAAACTGACTCAAGTGTGCTTTATTCGGCACAAGTCACTGATGAGTAATCCTGTCTCTAGATCTTTACTAATCTGGATGTCCAAAAAGTACCTGTATGGAGGCTGTGAATGGTGAGACAGTCAAGGAAATTCATGGAAGTGTTGATGTGTTCCAGAAACCACTCAAGAAGATCCAGGCTCCCATTTCAAGTAATAAAAATGACATTGATAAAGCGGAGGTAACAGAACATCTGTGGGTAAAAAAGGGAGTTGTACACATATTCTTCTTCCCATTTTCCCAGTGCAGTATTAGCCAAGCAGGTAGCCATGGCTGCTCCCATTGCAATCCCTATGGATTGTTTAAAATATTTGAAAATAATTATTTTAAGCAAAAGTTTTAGCAGCTTTCCTATGGATTCAGTTTCCATGGGCAGGGCTCCCAACTCTTCAATTTAAACTTCGGTTGCTACTTGTGTGCAGTAATCATATGGGAGGACTGTGGTCAAAGCTTCAACATCAGTTGTGACCAGGATGGAGTTATGGTCCACTTGGATTTCTTTGATCTTTCTCAGAAAGTCCATGGAATCCAATATGGCTAGGAGCTTGATGTCCACCCTCAGATATATCAAGATAGGATCAGTGATAGAGCTACCGCTGGCCAGCACCTGTTTGAAAGGAGGGTCAAGTAGATTCTTGTGGGGCTTGGAAATGCCAAAAAAGTGTGGCGGTCTCAGTTGTGTGACTTTCAAAAATTCATGTAGATCATTGCTTATAAGTCCTCTGAGGTTCATGATTTCAATTACGTTCTCTTCGTAGGCATATTTGATCCTGTCCAGGTCCATATAAAACCATGTAAGATAATACTAAAATCACTCATTTTTTGTGACATTTTGAAACTCTGGGCTTTCTGAAAGGTGTCAGCAATCTTTGCAGCAATAATTCACCATGCTACTGCACAACACGTCAAACCTCTAAAACAATATGCACAACTTAAAATAAATTATATTACAGAAATAATCGTATTCTTATTTATATTCTTGGAAATACAATATGCACATTCAAGCAGCCATTCAAACCTTGCAGACAACTCAGAGACTTTTGTTATACAAGATCTTATCCTGCCTACCTCATTGTAATCCATAGGCTTATCATTCTTTCAAGATTGCAAAGCAAGAGTTTGTGAGGGCTGTTAAAACTGCCATAAAACAAAGGCTGGGATCTGACAAATAACTATCTGAGGATTGTCTTCTTATCTTAAAACCTTTTCTAATTAATGAAGTTAAAAAGAAGCAATGTTTCTCCAGTATACTGAACATATCTGGTTTCTGTCATAGATAAGCAAGTTAATTGTCAATGCATGACATATTCATTTAGCTCCATGTCACCTCTAAACATAAATGACATGCTATATGATCTATTTACTGATAAGGTGACTGATGTGAATAAAAACATATATAGGTTCATGGGTATTAACTAGACTAGCTGCCCTTATGAACCATTTTAAACACAGACAAGTTCCTTCTAAAGGTGTGAATCAAACCATGTACCTTCTGATCATGAGGCAAACACCTTAACAATTGTACTAAAAAGAGAGAGAAAGGTGGAGGTTCGTAGATAAGTACTAGGCCACATGCCCTTATAGGTCATTTTATACCCAGCCAGTTTCCTTCCAAAGTTAAGAATAAATCAATCCATGCACCTTATGTTCATGAGGCAAACACCTTAACCTTGGCGGGGAGAACGGTGGGGATATAGAGAGAAAGAGAGACAGATTCCACTCATATGTTGTGCATACATTACTCCTTATCAAAATGTTACCTTGTATTCTTATTAAAAATAAGAAAACAGTATTCAAGCTGGTATTACTTGTTTTAACCTTGATTTATTAAGTTTTATGTATTTATTTATTTTACATTTGTTGACCGGGTTTGTCTAACTGAGCTGAGTAGCCCTTTTTCAGCAGAGGCCCGGGGAGAAAATCTCCACAGTTTTTATGATTTTAGAATTAACAGTGCCAACAGGTTACAATGTTTTACAGAAAATAATAGTGGAAAATCATAATTAGCATAAATAAAAGAAGTTATTCAAGACAAAAGATTTTAATCAAACAGCTAAAAAAAAAGAATTTCATAGTGTTTGTAGTTATTTCATGAGATATGTGAAATCAGAAATGGGAATGAGAGTTGGAGAAATAGATACTTTAAAGAGGTTAATGCGGTAAAAAGATTTGTAGTTTTGGTGATTACACATGATTAAGAGGCTAGACTGAAACTGACAGATTAAGTAAGGAAAAGAGGATCAGGTAGCGGAGTGACTAGTCGGATAGTAAAGTGGCTCAGGGAGGATGAGTGCAGTGGCAGGACCAGTGAGTTTGGAGATATTCTCTAGTGGCAGATTTGAATTGATTTGGATATTTGAGGGACCTGATTCCAAGTTGTAATTTGTTCCATGATATGGTAGGATTGTATATGTAGAGGATCCAGCCAGTTTTAGTCTTAGGTTTGTATATTTGTAGGAGGTTTAGGTCAGAGCTACGTAGAGACCTAGTGGGGGAATATCGAGAGATGAGGAGAGATAGGCTTGTACAAAAGGATTGCAGGTATAGTATTGAGTGAATTATTTGTAGTTGAGAGAGTAGAAGCTGGTGAGGCAATTCCAATCAGTTTAGGTATCTTAGTAAAAGACAACGATTTGATTTATAAGTTTGGTGAGCAGCGAATCTGGCAACCTTGTTATAGGTAGATTCTAGTTTAGTTAGTAGTGTGGAGTTAAGATTGGTAAAAATTTAGCACCTATATAATAGGCTAGTTAGGAGGTACACATGAGAGAGGGTTATTTTTGCTTTGTTTGTTAGAAACATTTTGTTTTGATAAAGAAGGCCAAGTTTTTGGTGTGTCTTTTTAATGCAGTTATATACATGTAGATCAAACTTGAGTTGATCATCTATCGTTACTCCTAGAAGTTTTGCACTAGGTTCAACATTAATGGGAGTGTTACTGAGGGATAGTACAGAAAATGTTGATTTAAGGTGAGAGATGTTTTTGGGAAGAAATAGTAAGAATTTTTTTTTTTATGGGTTAAGAATTAGCCGGTTGTCACAGAGCCAGGATTCGACTGAGTTAAAAGATGCTTGCATTGCAGAGATGAGGTCAGAGGGAGTATCTGTGATGGTGATGATGGTGCAGTCATCCGCGTATTGTACAAGGGATGTCTGTGGACAGGAGGTGTAGAGTAGATTTGTGAATATATTGAAAAGTAATGGGCCAAGGATAGATCCTTGGGGGACTCCCATTTTGACAGGAAGAGGAGAAGAGAGAGCTATCTCACTGATTGCAGATGGTCAGTGAGATAGCTGGAAAACCAGGTAACAGTAGAAGTAGAGAAGTTTAGTTTAGCCTGTTTAAGTAGAAGACGGTGAACGACTGTATCAAAAGCTTTTGAAAGGTCGAGGAATAGGCAGGAGACCGGCTTATTATTGTCTCTGGCTAGAGAAATAATATTAATGAAGGATAGAAGGGCAGTTGTGGTAGTATGTTTAGGGTGAGAGCCATGCTGTGTAGGTGTGAGCAAGTTTTCCTGAAGAAGGTAATTCTTGATTGGCTTATGTATGCATTTTTCCAGTATTTTTAGAGAGGTGAGAGGATTGGGATGGGTCTGAAGTTTGTGATGTCAGTGGAATCACTTCCTTGTGAATGGGCATGGTGTAGAATTCTTTCCAGACAGATGGGACCTTTGATTCTGAGATGGAGCGATTTATTAAGATTGATAAAATAGAGCAAGGGATTTGGCAGCAATTTGTAGGAAATAGGGAGGCAGATTGTTAGCAGAAGCAGAGCAGGGTTTATGTTTAGAGAGCAAGGATTTTATATAGTTAGTGGGTACAGTTGTAAGAGAGAAACTGGAAGAAGATTTGACAGTAGTAGTGGATTTGGAAGCATCAGTAGTGTTGGTAGTAGAGGGGAAGGAACTGAATTTATCATCTTAGATATGGATTCAATAAAATAGGAATTGAATAAGGCAGCTGTTTCTTCTGATGAATTGTTTGGGTATTACTAGGGTGCAGGATTTGGTTTATAGAGTTCCAAAATTTCTTGAGATCTGTTTTTTGGGCAATTGGGGGGTTAAAGTAGAAGTTCTTTTTGTCATTGTTGATGTGTTTTTTTTGCCAGATGTCTTATTTCTTTATATTTTTGCATGCCGTCTCTAGTTTTCAGTAGGGTGCAGGTGGCATTGATAAGCCAAGGGGATATATTAGATTTGATGTGAACAGTGCAGAGTGGAGCAAGTGAGTTAAGGATGTTAAGGAAATTAGAGTTGAAAATGTAGACATTTTCATCAAGGGGAATATGGGTTAGATGTGTCCAGTTTATCATGGAGAGGAGGGCATTAAAAGTTTCAGGGCAGAAAGTGGATAGTTTGTGACAGGTTATGTATCTGTGAGGCCTAGTGAGATGAGGAGTGTTTCTAAGGTCTTTTACAGGGGAGTGATCGTTTAGGGAGTCTGGTAGGGTTTCAGGGTTATGGTATTTGTGGGGATCTGAGACTAAAATCCAATTGATGAGAGAACTGGGGGTATGTGATCTGTTAGTATGGGTGGGGGCTGTAATAAGTTGTACAAAGCTATGTAAGTTAATGCATGAAGTAGTGTTTGGGGGCTGAAGTGTTAGCCAGTTAATATTTACATCCCCAAAAAGGATGGTTTCATTTTGGATGTTTTGAGAAAGGTAAGAGAGAATTTTTCTAAAAGGGTGATATTATCTCTGGGAGGAGTATAGATAGCTACAACTGTGATGGTGGTGTAAGTGTTAAGTTTAATGTTAGCTGTCAGGAGTTTAGCAGGTGAGAAGGAGGGAGAGGGGTGGTTTAGACTTGAAGGAGTAAGATGGTTTGAATATACAGTGGCCACTCCACACCTTTTTTTATCTATCTAATCTAAAAATTGTACATCAAGGGAGGAGGATATAGCTGTCACAGTTTTGCAGCTTCATCCAGGTTTCTGTCGGGGAAGCTATATCACAGGTGTGGTTTAGCCATCCAGGAGTGGAATTCTCTAATTTTGTTTAGGACACTTCTAAGCTTCATGGATTAAAAAGATACCTGTTTTTTGCAGTAGTGTAGGGTTGGGAAATTAACATTATTAACTGGGGGTGGATGGTATGGACCAGAGTTTGGTTGAATATCACCTGACAATAGCAGAGACTTAGGGAGAAAATGTTGTTTGCATAGTAGGTATTTTATTTTGTCCTCTAAAGAGGTGGTAGGTAAAGGGGGTATTTTGATTCTGGGGAGGACAGTATTTAGAGGAAAGATAGACAAGCAGATAGGGAAGCATTGCAGATGATGTGTGTAGATATTACCATTGGAATCTGCAGAATACAAATAAGCTGGTGTTTGATGAAAGTTATAGGAGGTAAGAGTAGATAGGAGGAGAAGGGGAGGCAGTAAAAGAAAGACTTGGATTGAAAAGGACATGTCAGTAGGAGGGTCAGTAGGTAAGAGGGAGGTTAAAGTTGGGTCTAAAGAAAGGTTATATGCAAAATTTGGAATAGGCAACCAGTAGGGGGAATCCGCACACAAAAGGGAGAAAGGAGTGGCTAGTGTCAAATGTTTGGTGAAAGATAGAATGGAGGTGTGCAGGAGTGGGGTGTGCCCAAAAACAGGAAGGGGTGGCATTGGAAGAGGGGTCTGTGCAATGGAGATGAGTATAAAGAAAATGATACGGGGGGGTTAAAACAAAAGATGAATGCTCTCGCTCTTGTCAGAGCTTCAACAAGCCAAGTTATACATAGCAGTAACAGGTAATGAATAGTTTTCTATTGTCCATATAAAAGCCATGTAAATTGTAATGAAATCCCATTCAGTGACCGTGATTGGAGCAGTGGTGCATGCAAAGTTTACATTTTGTGACTGATGCTATTTACTGCTTCTCTAAGTAAGTAAAAAGTCAGTCCAGGGGATTCAATAAACTCGATGTAGGCATAGCACAAAGTCTACCTGGAGTTTACATGTTTGGGGAGTGAGTAACAGTGCTAATAACATATTCATGCTGCACACCCCCCTTAAATGTAAATAAGCATGGTTTCATGGCAAGCAACAGTGTTGCCGGCAGGGAAACCATGTAAAGCAACACAGACAGCTTCAGACATGTAAACCTGTTTACCTATGGTCAAACTAGCTCAGTGTGTTTGCGTGGTATGCCAGAAAGATTATCAGTGTTGTGAATAAACCAATGTATATAGTTCTGACGCATTATATGAAAATGTATACAGTGTAGACTGTTGCAGAATCCTATGTCACGCATACTAAACAAAAGATGTGTAAATGATCCGTAATGGTACATAGACTGCCATTAAAAATAAACAGTCAAGGGAAGTGTATGGATTGAATAGGGACACACAGATGAATTGTAGGAATGAACACAGGGAAAGAAGACAGGTGAAACACCATAATGTACAGCAGATGAGGGCATGTAATTGGAAGACAATTGTAGCAGGAACACTAATCACATATCGGCCTGGTACAGTACGGACAGTACGGACTGCACAGTAAAAATGTGTGACTGTCATATGAGATGGCATAACAGTGGAGAAGATTTCTTTGTGATATAAGTATCCTGACATGAACAATGGAGAGGACATCTATCAGTGATGGTACATACAACAGGGGTTAGGTGTATATTGTGAAGCAGTGCAGAATGACTTGCCTGAATATGACTGTAATGTCAGCAGAGGTCTCAACCAAGTGGGACACATAGGTACAGGCTCATGTACAACAGTAAACAGAAGCTCCGACAGTTATGGACAATATCAGGATAATGCCACCAGTGATCCCATGTCTTACATAACATATGTGATTGTGTGTGATCATACATGGTGCTGCACGAACACACTTGTACAACTATTATCAGTTGTCAGCAATCTATGAGGGGAATCAAGCACACCGTCCTTACACTGCAGCATCTACTGGAGGTGTTAGGAGGGACACTGCTATACATGTATGTGAGATTATGCTCAGTCCAGGCTAGCTGACAGGAGTGTACGGCATATATGTGGCACAATCCCTACTGTGATGAATGTAACTAATGCCATCAGTGTTGTAAATCAGCTATGTATGTAATGAGTGCATCCCCAGAACAGGTATCCCACATGCATCTGGTATAACACCTTGATTGGGGGGGTCCACAACATCAGATAGAATGTGTATGCAACAAAATGAATACTTAGGTATGGCCAGTAAGATGTGTGGGAGCTCAGTGTGGCAAATGACGTACACTTCAGTTATGCATCCGTGGAAGATGTGTAGGGAGGTACATGAAGAAGGGTGCATTGTACTTAGTTATTGGTGTGATGAAGGCTCTGAACTATGGAAGTATTATGGGCTTTGATGTGGAGGCCCTGCACATACTCGGGAGTTGTGTTACATGCAAGGGAGTAGTCACGACTTTGGGCACATACTTGTGGACGTCCCACATAATCATCTATCTCAGTACACAAATAGCATGAAACATGACTTATCAGGGCCTCTGGATTTACTATTTAACTATAGACTCCAAACAGGCTTCATGCCTCATGAATGGAGAATGTCAACAGTCATCCCTCTGCACAAAAGTGGGCCATCTACAGACCCTGGAAACTATAGACCCATAATTCTCACTAGTCTTATAAGCAAAGCCATGGAAAGAATTATCATGGAGATGGTCAACAGAGATATAGTAAACCTCCGGATATTGGACCCAACACAGTTTGGTTTTGTCAAGGGCAGATCATGCCTACTCAACTTGGTGGACTTGTTTGAGAAGGTCACCAAAGCAATGGATGAGGGAAAAATGGTTCACACTGCCTACCTTGACCTGTCCAAGGCATTTGACAATACCCTAGACAGGCATTGGTGACAAACTCAAGAGGTTAGGTACAAACTCGTATGTCACCCAGTGTATAGCCAACTAGCTCAAAGACAGGACTCAGGAAGTTAGAACTGAGAGTCCACCTCTATAAGGAAACCAGTCACAAGTGGAGTCCTTCAGGGATCAGTCCTTTGACCGCTCCTTTTTGGCATTTACTGCTCAGAAGTTAAGGCCAAAGTTTGTGGTATCTAGCTGACTAAATTTGCAGATGATTGCAAATTAGGAGGTGTCATTGAATCCCACACTGACACAAATGTTCTCTAGGAGGGGCTGACACAGACAAACAACTGGTGTCAGAGGCATAGACTAAAACTAAATGCCAAGAAATGCATAATAGTATCCTATGGGAAGTCATCCATCCCTGGTAACTATCATATAGACAACACACCTTAGAGGTGACCCAGTAGTCAGGTACCTACAGACACACATAGATAGTAATATAGCCTTTACCATCATGTGTCTACTGCATGATATATAAGTCCAAGGAATTCATTGTTTCTATGTATTCGGCATTCATCAGACCTATCATCGAGTACCATGCCTCCTTTGGTATATACCTAACCAGGCATATCCAACAACTGGAACGTCCACAGAGGTTACTCACTAAAAGAATACAAGGTTTAAGTAAAGTGTCCTATGCAGACCACCTCAAAGCCCTATCCCTGTTTTCTGCCTCCTACAGGCTTTTGAGGGGACAGCTATGCTTGGCATACAGGGCTTTGTCAGACTCTACTCTGATGGACTTCCTGCATATTCACAAAACAAACAGCACCAGAATTCCCTATTTTAAAGACTTAAACCTTGCCTGTGATATAAATAGGGCCTGCTGGAGAGACAGGTATGTATCCCAGAGACTACCGCATCTATGGAACAGGCTCCCTCTCCATATAAAGCAACTTGGACAATGCGATGAGGAACCAGAATTTAATCCCTAGTTTGGCACCTCTGTCACTAATGGACACAAGCGACCTGTAAATAGTTCATCTCCCAAGCCCCTGTTTACACTTACTAAGGGTATCAGAACTTGTCAGAGATTTGGGATGCATGGCTAGGCTTAAAAAGGTCATTGTGGTCATTAACCTAGTAAACACCTATGAACCTATGAACATGCCATTTGGTTTGCTCATATGAGCGTGCTGTCTACATTATCAGTGGGTTGTGCATTTGTTTTCATAATGTAACAAATCCCTCCATGATCTTGTTTCATCCCGTGCGTTTTCATGGCTGTGGCAACAAATTTTTGTGTATGTTGATACTGTCTGCACTATACTAGTGTCACACTTGGATTCAATGATGATCCACAATCTGCAGGTTTTAAAATTGGAAGGCTATTCTGACACTTGGCATTAGTTTGAGCATTATTTGCTGCTGGAATTGTTAAGCAATATAACTTTGCTGACGTGTACTGAGAGCATAAATTTTATGACCTGACACATTTTTGGTGGGTTTTACACACTGATAAAATAAATTTTACAATGCAGGGTTCAAACTTATACATAATAGACAAAACATTTTCTTCCAGAGCGGCCATTTTTCATCCTTGTTCACAAGAAGTACTTCTCAGACATACTCATTATTTATATATAAATACACACGACAGACTGAGGCATTAACCATGTTCCTGTGTGACCTGACAAGGTCCTGGTTTATACATCCCTGTGTATATGACCATTATTGAATTCTGAAGACAATTCAAGGCCAGAGAACACAATTATGATTACAGAAACATATTAGTCAGTATACTCTCACTCACAGAAATAATTCATATGAGTTTGTTACAACTGAGTGCACAACCCTTAATAAAATTGGAAGTGTGTAATAATTTTTTTCATGTGAATTTAATATAAAGTAAAATAGAACAACAGTAAAAATATCTGGAATTCGCTGTATTACACTTACACCTGCTGCTACAGGAATAGTTGGATATATTCATATTCACTATAAACTTCTGTGTGCTGACCATAGTGCAGTTCCCGACATACTTTATAGAATGTGCCCATTTTGAAATTGTCTACTGTCTGCTTCCTCTGTGCAGGTGTTCTAGACCTCCAGGTGTTGGGGAAGGTTGCAATGCTGCTTAACAGGTTTGCGCGGTGGAAAGCAAAAGATGTAACAACATATCCTTTTTGAAATTGAGAATGTCTGCATCCTGTCTGCAGGCATTCTGCCTGGTTCGTGTGTGGGCCATTACTCCACGTTTATGCGATGGTAAGTGACATGGAAATGTGAGAAGCAAAGCTAAACTTGTTTTATCTATGCGAGCAGTGTTTCTTAGGTTTGATCCTTAAAAGGACAAATGTGGGAATTGAACTGTGATCTACAGATGTTATATACTGTGTGGATCACCATGTTTAGCAGATGTGCTATGCCCACACATGATCCACAGGTGTAGTTTATGTACTGGTTATCAGGGAAGTATATTTCATCACATTTATTGTATTTGTCCATTTCCCTTGTTTGCACCAATCCACGCACCACACATTCTGGTATATAAAAAAACATTTAAAATTAACAACAGTACAATACAGTTAGTATACATGAAAGACTTTTACACAAGTGTTGTTTTGAACTCTTACAACAATGAATCTACAAAACAGAGTAAGGATGTCTTATCCCTCTTGGCCACAGAAACAGATTTGCAGCAAGAATGAAAATCATTGTCCATACAAGCAAGTCCAAAATCATCCACAGTGTATTGAACTTCTATGCTTCTGAATTGTTTGTAAGTATGTTAATTTCAGATGGAGAGCAGTAAGTGTTCAGACAACCATTTATGACTATGGTTTGCAAAAATTCACCTATGTCTTATTTTTGTATGGTGTTCAGTCTCCTCTTTTTGAGCATAAATGTGAAGCATGCAGTCTGTAAGGCATTTTGTATCATTGTCCTTAAAATGTGTTAGAATATTAAATAGCAATATTATACAGTTTTCAACAAATGCAGGGGAGGTTGGATATTACTAAACAGAAGGTGCAAAATGTGTGCTGCTTACTAACATTTAAAACCTTGATACACAAGATCATAGGAGGTTACTAGGCTAATGGCCAGGGGCCTTTACTAGCCTAGCCAAGAGTTTATCCCCCCAAAAAAAGAAAACTCAGTGAGCACCTATCATCCCTGTCAGTGAGGGACAAAGGTAGAACCCTTGGAACAAATTTGTGGTTTCCCATCCACCCATTAAGGTTGTGATTGAAGAGGGTCAGCAAGCTACTCTGTTTGACATGTATGGGAAGTCTATTGCCCGGGCACCACCTTTGTGCAAGGGGATGAAAGTGGAAGTTCTCCACTCTGCTGGAATGAAGCCTGTAATTAGGCTGTGGTTGAATAGGGTGCTCAATGTTGAAGCTAGTTCTTGTGGAAATGGTGCAGAATACAGCCTGGGATACAATTAGGTCCCATGGAAGCTGTTTTCTTTGCCTTGGATAGGGCTTTTAACACTTGATCTATGGAGATGTGAGGTGTGGGACAAGTATCGGGGATGTTGAATGGGCCTTTGTGTGGAAGGGGGTGAAGTTTTTGCTGAACCTATCAACTAGCAGGTTGGCTAAGTCAACAGGATCACTGTAAGTGGTACCATTAACTACTAATTCAGCACAAACCTGGGCTTTATTTTCAATTCATAATTGGCTTTGGAGGTTTTCACTAGTGATCTAATTTGCTTGTTGAGGCTGAGAAGGGAGTTTTTCCAATTTGGAATTTGTTCCTTTTTTCCCTTGGACAACAGTTTCTTCCTTTTGTTGTAAAGCCTGTTGACAGAAGATGTCCACCAGACAGGTTTATGTTTCCTTGAAGAGCAGGTTTTAGTTTTGTTGGCTATGGCTGAGTCCATGCAGTTGTGCAGGTGCTTGTATACTGCACTGGCATTCTGTTCAGCATAGTTGTTTGTATCCTCTGAGGGTGGCAGTGGTGTGAAGCTACTGATACCTTCATTTAGGAAGTTGCAGTCAGCTTTTAAGAAGTTTTTAGCCTGGTTACGGCTGGGGGTGGGTGGGTGGGTGTTATAGAAACTTTGAATGAGACAGATCAATGATCTAATCTCACCAGGGAAGAACATACTATTGGAGTGGTGCAGCGGTCACTCATGTTGATGAGAGCCAAGTCCAGAATGTTATCTGTCCTTGTGAGGGATGATATGAGCTGGTCTAGTGTGTTAGAATAGATGAAGTCAAGGAATCATTGGGTGAGTGCATTAGTGCAGGAATAGTTCACCAAGTCTATGGTGGGGTAGTTGATTTCACCAAGGTTCAGGGTGGTAGGGGGTACCTTGATGGAGCCAAGTAGGTCCAGGTAGGAAGAGTGGGTGTTCTGAGTCATGGAAGGGGTCTGTAGCTGGCTGTAGCTTGGATGTGTGTCTTGCCAACTGTCAGTTGCACCTGGAGTAATTCCAGCGCAGCATGCTGGCAAACCAGTCTGGAGGTGTGTTTGTCCTTAATGAAGATAGAGACTCCACCATCCTTAGTTTTTTTGTACCTCATTTTGGGGTCAGAAAGTGGTGAATGGGATATAGCCTGATAAGGCAGGGGTGCTCTCTGCAGCCCTGAACCAAGTTTCCGTGATTGCACAGACATTGGCATCTCCCAGAGTGAGGAGAGCCTCCAGTGAGTGCATTTTCAGGTTAAGGCTCCTAGCATTACAATTACTTCCACACTTTGAAGTGTAACCTGTCTGACACACTCACTGGATGTAAGGGAGTCTGAATTGCTGTTGTGTGCTTTCCTTCTCCCTAGTAGTAATCATTCACACTTGCAATCCATTAGCAACAAGCAGTTTACATCTGATACACAGAGCCTAGAATTTGGAATTCAACAATTCTAATGAGTTCACACCTCATTTACATCTTCACTGTGCTTACAGGCCTGACCCTACACTAAAAATGTAACCATGTAGCTAGGAAACCTAAAGGTGAGGAGATTTGTTTATGTGGATAACACAGAAGATGATTGCAATTACTGTGGATTTATCTGCACAGAAGACTACTGATCTTAATAAGGTATGCCTGCATTTTTCATAGGATCCTAGGATCATAGGAGGTTATTAGGCTGTTGGCCCTAAAGCCCTTATAAGCCTAGCCAAGATTTTAGGTCATGTTTAGACAAGTCAGCACCCAGAGTCCCTGTCCAGTAGGGACACAGGTGGAATCCCAGGAGTGCATTTTCTGTTTCCCATCCAGTTATCCAGGTTATGCTTAAAAAGGGATAATGAGGTACTCTGCTTGATGTGGAGAGGTAGTCTACTACACAGATGGAGAAGTCTCTGGGACACAAATCTCTCCCACCAACAAATTCTATTGATAACACAGACCAGGTTGAAGTTGTGCATATGGGCTGCTCGAGCCATTCAAGGTGGGGTCTGAGATAGCTTTGCATGCCAGACAGAGGTCACCTCTGAGAACTCTGTATGAAAGTGAGTAGATGGATAGGGTTTATACCCTATCTGTGTAGGGTAGGTGTTTGAGGCCCTGGTGTTCTCCTGGTGAGGAACCTCTGAGGTCTCTCCAGCTGCTGCATGTGCTTTGTGAGGTACATGCTGAAGGGGGTGTTGTACTCAATAATTGGTCTTATAAGGGAAGAATACAGGGATCTTATGACCTCTTTGTCCATGGATGAGATACCATTCCTTATGAGGTGGGCCATGTCGAAAGCTTTCCATACAATGGAAGCAACATGGTCGTCAAAAGTCAGGTTGCTATCAACCTGGGTGCCCAAATCTCTCACTACTGATTCTGTACTTAGGACATTGTTATTAATGTGATAATATGTGGGGATATCACTTTCCCCAAAGGGGATGAGGGTGCATTTTTTGGCATTCAGCTTGAGCCATGGTTCTGGCACCAGTCATTTGTTTGGGTGAGACCCTCTTGAAGGTTATCCACATCACTTGGGGAATTGACGACTGCACCCAGCTTACAGTCATCTGCATACTTGGTCAGCCATAGCCCACTGGTTTTGGCCTACACCTCAGAGAATATATCCTGAATAACGGAGGCCCCAATATTGATCCATGGGGTACACTGCTCATTACGGGTCGACTGCTTGAGGTGGCTTCCCCTATTTTGATTAGATGGGCTCTATCAGTGAGCCAGTTTGCTACTCATCTGTAACATATGGATCGATGCCTAATTGAGAGAGTTTATCTACTGTGCCTGAGTGGGGAATAGTGTTGAAGGCTTGGTTAAGGTAGGCATTGTGCACCATCTTCCCTTCTTCCATGGCTATGGTGACTGTCTCAAAGAAGTCGACCAGATTTAACAGACATGATCTCCCCTTGACAAAGCCAAACTGCGTAGGGTTGAGTGTTTGGAGGTTGCCAATGTCCCAGTTAATGAGGTCCATGATAATCTTTTCCATGGCCTTGCAGATCAGGCTAGTTAGGCTGATGGGTCTATAATTCCCTGGATCGGTGGAAGCTCCACCTTTGTGTAAAGAGATATTATGATCAAAATTAGGATTAAGGCATTCAGTTATATACTGGATTTGCTCACATGTCACAAGGAGAATATATATATATATATATATATATATATATATATATATATATATATATATATATATATATATATATATATATTATATGCATTAGCAAATGTTACTTTTATCTGTATGCATTTCTTAGAGGTTTACTAATATCATAGGCATTTTTGTCAGGGCATTTTACTTTCTTGGATTTATAGCCTTATTAATTTTCATTACAAGTGTTAATGTTGCAACTCTTTCTCTTTAGACTCTTCTATTTTTATTTCAGTGACATGTAAATGTCCAAAAAGATATTGGGGACCTACAGACACTGGATCCTACCCAGTTCGGCTTTGTTAAGGGCAGATCATGCCTCTTAAACCTGGTTGATTTCTTTGAAACAGTCAACAAGGCCATTGACGAGGGGAAGGTGGTCCACACAGCCTACCTGGACCTTGCAAAAGCTTTCAATACAATACCCCACTCGGGCATTATAGATAAGCTCACCAGCTTAAATATAAACCCCTATATCACTAGATGGGTTGCAAACTGGCTCAAGGACAGAACCCACATGATTAGAATTGCTGGAGCCATGTCAGACTCCAAACCAGTTACAAGTGGCATCCCACAAGACTCAGTCCTGGGACCTCTCTTGTTCGGTATATATTTCTCAGAGGTACAGGCCAGCACGAAAGGATTGTGGCTGACCAAGTTCACAGATGACTGCAAACTGGGCGCCATAATCGACTCTCCAGCCGACACAAGCATCCTCCAAAAGGGCCTCATAGAAACAGACAACTGGTGCCAGAGCCATGGCCTCAAGCTAAATGCCAAAAAGTGTACAGTCATCCCGTTTGGCAAAAACAAATTGCCCACAAATTACCACATAGGTGGTAATCCATTAAGTACAGAAGAAGTAATTAGGGACCTGGGGACCCAAGTTGATAGCAACCTCTCATTTGACAACCACGTGGCCAAAGTGGTTAGAAAAACATTTTATATAGCCCACCTAATTATGAAGGGATTCACATCTAGATCAGGGGAGGTCATTGTGCCTCTTCACTCATCCGTCATCAGGCCCATAACTGAGTACAATGCCTCTTTTGGGATGTACCTTACCAGACACCTGCAGCAACTGGAAAGACCCCAAAAGTACCTCACCAAGAGGATCAAAGGGCTCAAACATGCCATATGCTGCCCGGTTAAAGAAACTCCAGCTCTACACAGTGGCATAACGCCTGCTCAGAGGCGATCTGTGCCTGACGCATTAAGCCATGTCCAACCTGGAATTAATGGACATGCTGCACCTCAGAAAATCCAAATCCCATCGAGCTACATGCTCAAGAGACTTGAACCTCAGCACTGAAATAAATAGGACATGCTGGAGGGACAGATTCATAACCCAGAGGCTCCCTTCACTCTGGAATAAAATCCCAGTCCAGGTTAGGCAGAGTCCCTCATTGACTCTCTTCAAGAGGAATCTTGATGAGTGGATGGGAGATCGTAGGTTTACCCCGGGTATCACTTCTGTGTCACTGTTAGACAGAGGCACAGTATACTAACCTCAAAAAAGGGCATAGCAAAATTAATTTAAAATGGGTGGCGAAAGCCAAACACACTCTGGCTAGGATTATAAATGCCCTAGGGCAGATAGCCTAGTATGAACCTATGAACCTATGATATTGTCCATGGCACAGGGGTGTTAGCCTTCTAGGATATCCATAGACACTGCTAGGGGAGTGCTGGGCAAAGGTGCAGGTGACTGGCAATTGCATAAAAATGAATGTTCTGTGGTAAATTTGTACTTTTATTGATAGCACATAACAATTCACTTTGATTTATTCCTTTTGTAATTTCCCTGTTGCTTTGGGGATGGATAGCCAATTTCCATTTGTGTGTTGGCACAACCAAAATGTTTTTACAAAGGTTTGTTTTGCTATTGTTACTCCTTTATTTTGCATCAAACTGTGGTTTGTGTGTGACTGTGATATGTTACAACTGCATAACCTTTTTTATATTTGAATAACTTGAATGATTTTGCTTTCTCCAGTGGGTAATATTGAAAAACTAATAACGTGCTATAACTAATAATATGTGTTATATCTAAAGAGGACTTTTATTTATGTGATATTTATGTGTAGTATCCATCTTTCATGTTTTATGCCATCTAGAACTATGGTACCCAATCGTCCTAATCCCCACAAACCTCCTTTTAGTGACCCTGAAAATTATGTGATCATCCAAACATTTCAGCAACATGGTACCTTTCTGCTTGACAGAGGACATGGGGATATGTCTGGCAAAATGCAAATTTGGAACCAGATAGTGAACATTGTGAATGCTGTTGGGTGATGCAGCAGGACATATGATCAGGTGCATCATAAGGCCATTAACATGATTTCATCGGCCTGGAGAACAGCAGCTGCAGTGGCCCGTGGACAGCTGGCTACGTGGGGTGGGAGGGCTGCTGCACAGCCACCAATGACACCAAATGAAGAGTTCCTGTACAATGTCAGAGATCCAGAGAGCTCAGAGAAAAGTGTACAGCAGCATGTGATTGGTGTTGGTGCTGCTGTTTCAGGGAGGACAAGAATGTCCCAGGAGGAGCTTCCCGATAGGCTTACCTATCTCAATTGTTAATTACTTCTTGTATAGTAAAATATTAGAAGCAATACTTAAGTTGGTTTAATACATTTTTTTGTGGACTAGTTATAGATTAATACAGTTAACAACACATTCTGATTCATTACACATGGGCTTGGGGTGGACGTATCATCCAAGTTTCAGTTAAATGTGTTGTTAATGAACATATAAAGGCCAAAACCTTTTCCCTCTGTGTAATTGTTATTGTGATGATGGTGTCTTTACATTTTGCTTAACATCTTCCAGGACCATCCTCCCTAGCAAGTGTGGAGTCATCTGCACATGGTAAGCCAAACATTTTTATTTGAGTACTGATGAGCATTTCACAGATACATTCATTTATCCATATGTGTGAGGTGGATGTCAGGATTGTGTGTGTGTATTGTTGTACCATCTGTGATAGTGGTGCTAGTGTTAGTTTGTTAGCATATATTGCACTGTAGGTTCATAGGTTGGTACTAGGCTATTGGCCCTAGGGCCTGTACAAACCTGGCCATAACAATTAACTGGATATTTCTTCCCACAATATTTACTTCCCTGGACCCCTGTCTAGCAGGGCAACTGATGCAATCCCTGAGGTGAATTTCCTATCTCCCATACAATCGTCAAAGCTCCTTTTGAAGAGGGCCAAGGAGGCACTCTGCTTGACATGTATGGGCAGTCTATTCCAGAGTATGGGGAGTCTCTGGGTCAGGAACCTATCCCTCCAGCATATTTTGTTCATTGTGATGACAAGGTTTATATCCCTGGAGCATGTGGCTCTGAGGGATTGGGATTTCTTTAAGTGGAGCATGTCCAACAGCTCAGCGTTTGACATGGCCTGCTATGTTAAGCAGAGATCGCCTCTGAGTAGACGATATGCCACAGAGTATAGCTGGAGTTTTTTTAGACAGTCAGCATAGGGCATCTGCTTTAGGCCTGCAATTCTTTTAGTGAAGAATTTCTGCAGACTTTCCAGTTGTTGCAGATGTCTTGTGAGGTACATACCAAACGGGGAGTTGTACTCTATAATGGGTCTAATGATGGATGAATACAGTGGGACAATGACCACCTTTTTTCTGGATGAAAAGCCATTAGTGATGAGGTGTGCTACATAGAAAGATTTCCTGACTGTTGTGGTGATGTGCTTATCGAAGGTGAGACAGCTGTCCACCTGTATCCCTAAGTCTCTCATCACACTTTCGGTGTTTAGTGTACTACCACCTATATAGTAATTCATGGGTACATGTTTTTCCCAAAGGGGATAACTATACATTTCTTGGCATTATGTAGTAGCAGTGTAACTATTCATTTCTTTTCTGTGTTTGTTGCTTATTATCACAGGTGATCCTGACAGTGAAAGTGTAGGACTCTAACCACCTGATGTCAGAGTATCAACAGACTCTGATAATGATAGTGGCCATACAGAGGCACAGTTGTGGAGTGCAGAAGTTGAATCTGACACTGAGGTTGACTTTCAGCCATCCCCTGTAATTCCACTAGACACAGTCAGTAGGCCTATGCAAACCCATTCCAGTGAGCCCTCAAATATTGGACAGGTAGAGGTTGAGACACTTGATCAGGGTAGTGTGATTACTGCAACTTCAGTGATCATAGGAGATTACTAGGCTATTGACCTGCAGGTCACTTTAAGCCTAGCCATTTCAACTCAATGTAATAACATAGAAGTGCTAGTCAGTGCCCAAGATCGCATTTAGCGATGACTGCCCATATCCAGAAGGGTTGTTGGTGCTATCCCTGTTAAGAATTTACGGTGCCCCATCCACTCATCTAGGTTAATCTTGAACAGTGTCATACAGGTGCTCTGTTTAACATGAATTGGTAGCCTGTTCTAAAGTCATGGCAGTCATTGGGAGATAAATCTGTCTGTCTTACATGTCCTATTTAAGTTGCAGAACATATTTAAGTCCTTGAAATGGGTACCCTAGACCCATTTAATTTACAGATATGCAGCAAGTTCATTAGGTTTGGGTCTTGGACTGTTCTATAGTCCAGGCGTAAGTCTCCCCTAAGAAGTCTATATGATACAGAGTATAGTGACAGGGACTTAGTCAGTCTGTGTAAGGCACATGCTGGAATCCCTTGATCTTCATTGTTAGAAACCTCTGAGGTCTCTCTAATTGCTGCAGGTGCTTCATACAGTGCATGCCGAATGGGGCGTTACACTCAGTTGTGAGCTGGATGAGAGCCGAGTAAAGTAGGGGTTATAACTTCTTTTGCTCTCAAGGTGATGCCTTTACTAATCAAGTGTGCTACATGGAAAACTTTCCTTACTACGGTAGACACATGGTGGTCGAAGTTAAGGTGTGATCCCAGGTTCCTTACCACTTCATCGGTACCTAGGGTATTGTTGTTGATTTGATAGTGTAAAAGGCGATTGTTTGTGCTGAAGGGAATGATGATGCATGTCTTTGCATTCAGTTTGAGAAGGTGACTAATACACGAGTCAGTGGTCTATATGAGACCCTTTTGGAGTATACTGACATCATTTGGGGATTCAATGATTGCACTTAGTTTGCAGTTGTCTGCAAACTTGGTCAGCCACAACCCCTTAATTTTGACTTGAACATCTGAGAAGAATATACCAAACAGTTGTGGGCCCAGCACTGACCCCTGTGGCACCCCACCGGTAACAGATCTGCTGGTTGATGTGCAGTCACCCACTTTGATAGTGTGTGTCTGGTTTGTGAGCCAGTTGGTAGCTTATCTTACAACAAAGGGATTTACATTCAGTTTGATTAGTTTATTGGTAATTCCTGAATGTGGGATTGTGTCAAAAGCCTTTGCCAAGTCAAGGTATGCTGTGCACACAGATTTGCCCTCATCAGAGGCCTTGGTCACACTTTCAAAGAAGTCCACTTAATTTAATAGGATATTTCCTTCACAAAGCCAAATTGAGTAGGATCCAGGGTTTGGAGGTCACCTATGTCTTTTTTATGAGGTCCACAATGATACATTACATGGCCTTACCGATGAGGCTGGTCAGCCTTATGGGACTGTAATTCCCCATGTATGTTGCTAGGCCACCTTTGTGGAGGGGAATAACTGTAGCTTTTCTCCATTCTGCAGGAACAAAGCCTGTGGTTAGGCTATGATTGAAAAGGGTACTTAGTGGTGATGCTAGTTCATGTTTTACCCAGTTTAGAAGATAGACTGGGATGTCATCTGGTCCCATAGAGGCTATGATTTTTGCCTTGGACAGGGCTTTGAGGACTTGCCCTTTAGATATGTAGGGTGTGGGTGTGGGGGAGGGATAGTTATAAGTTAGGAGAGATAAGGGAGTGAAATTTTCATCAAACCTGTCTGCTAGCAGGTTTGCTATCTCTGTGGGGTCATTGTGTGTGAGACCATTAGCCACTAGTTCTGCACATGCCTGGGTCCTACCATTTAGGCTACGCATATAGCTGTAAAAGGCCTTATGGTTATCCTTGGCAGTACTTGCTAGGTTTCTCTCAAAGCAGCTCTTGGAGGATTTGACAAGTTGTCTTATTTGCCTGTTGAGGCTGAGGATGGTGATTTTCCATTATTTTGGTCTTGCCTTTGTTTTCTTGGAGAACAGCCTTTTGCATTTATTGTAGAGTTTGTTGATGCTGGATGTCCACCATGGCAGCTTGTTTTTACATGTTGCTCTGACTTTGATTCTGTCCAGTACAGCTGAGTTTATGCACTTATGCAAGTGATTGTACTTAGCTTTAGTGTAAGCTTCAGCATAGTTACCACTGTCAGCTTGGGGTGGGGCTTGGAATGCATTTTTACCTTCACCTAGGAGAGTATAGTTTGCATTGGTGAAGTTTTTTAGTCTGATTTCACCCTTTGTTAGTTCTGGTATTAGTGTCAGTTCAAAGGTGACTGATTTGTGGTCAGTTTTATTTAATGAGGGTCCAACAGTTGCAGCAGTGCACCTGCTTGACATGTTGATGAGGACCAGATCTAGAATGTTTGTTCCTCTTGTTGGGGTATGGACAATTTGTTCCAGGGAAATTGAATTCACAAAGTTAAGTAACTTTTGTGCCAGCGAGTTTGGACTAGTGTAGGTTTCCCAGTTGATGGTGGAATAATTGAAATCCCTCATAACCAGTGTTTTCAGTAAAATTTGGATTGTCTTCAGTTTGTTTAAGTAGCCTTCGTGACCTATGGAGGGGGATCTATAACTGACTAGGACTTAAATAGGGTCTTACCCACCATAACCTGGACCTGGAGTAGCTCCATGGAGTTGTTCAGTCTAAACAGACGGGAGGTGAATTTATCTCTAATATAGACTGAAACATTACCTTCTTTGGTTTTCTACACATTCTTTTTGTGGCCTAAATATGTGGAAGACATTGTAGCCTTGCAGGGCCGGGGTACTCTGTGAGGTCTTAAACCAGGTTTCTGTGACTGCATATACATCTACATCTTATAGTGATAGAAGTACTGCCAGGGAGTACAGTTTTTGGTTTAAGCTCCTAGCATTGCGCAGCATGACCCTTATTTTGTTCTGATTGGTTAATTTCACTTGAGTAATGTTGTTTTTGAGACCTTGCCTAAAGAGGCACTATGGAGGAGGCAAGAGTCTTTGCCAGCAGCTGAAAGCCTGGGGGTGCCAGGTGCAAAACATCTCTGGCAAAGCAGCAAGGTTTGTCGACCATGGCTTCCCAGGCTGACAGGAACTGGATCCCCTTTGAATGCCACCAAAAACTTAGCCAATTATTGAAATCAATATTTTTTTGTTTATACTGTGGTATCATTCTAGATGAGGGTAATATGCTGGTCAAGGCTAGGGACATACCTGCCTGGGCACATACTCAGAGACCTCAGCCATGTCTCTCTTCATATAGTCCAGTGAGGTACACCTCAGGTCATTCACACTAACCTGAATTATGACAGAGTCATAATGGTACTTGTTGCTTAGAGATCTGAGTGCCTGATGACTCTAGCCATAGCCAAAGTGGGGGTAAGGTGCCATACATGAGTGTTGTTTGGGTTGCTCGAGCACACCTGCTGTCCATCTTCTAACTGATCCTGGTGTGTCTTTCCATGCCACTTGACATATGTTTAGGGCCTTCATGGAGGCATAGGCACATTCCAATATGACCTCTGAGGAAATGCTCAGGGTTGTAGATGTGGCACAGGCTGACATCATGACTGCCTCCACCATGTTGTTGATTCTATGGATCAGGTGAATGCAAATTGGAATAGGTGATGTCTGTGTTGGAATGTCTGCTAGGAGGGGGATGGCATCCATGTGGGCATAGGTCAGTCACATCATCTGATGTTAGCCAATGTGGCCATCCCTGATCATGCTCCCATAATGGCACTACTTCCACTGCTCCATCAGTGGTTGATGTGTACACACCCAGACATGGCAGATCATGGGGTTGTGGTGCTGGAAGTACTCTTGAGGAGACTCATCCAGCAGACAGTCACATTCAGGTAACAGTAGTGCATCTGACCATGGGTGTGGACATGGCAGTGCAACTCCTGGCAGAGCCAGTTCTCAGGTTGGGTGCAAGAATGAACTGGCACCTCTACCATGCATGGCTCACACCTGACCGACATACTAGGATGTAGAGCTAGCACAGTGCTTGCAAACACTCACACACCAATTTCAGTATGGGGAGTCTCTGGGTCAGGAACCTATCCCTCCAGCATATTTTGTTCATTGTGATGACAAGGTTTATATCCCTGGAGCATGTGGCTCTGAGGGATTGGGATTTCTTTAAGTGGAGCATGTCCAACAGCTCAGCGTTTGACATGGCCTGCTATGTTAAGCAGAGATCGCCTCTGAGTAGACGATATGCCACAGAGTATAGCTGGAGTTTTTTTAGACAGTCAGCATAGGGCATCTGCTTTAGGCCTGCAATTCTTTTAGTGAAGAATTTCTGCAGACTTTCCAGTTGTTGCAGATGTCTTGTGAGGTACATACCAAACGGGGAGTTGTACTCTATAATGGGTCTAATGATGGATGAATACAGTGGGACAATGACCACCTTTTTTCTGGATGAAAAGCCATTAGTGATGAGGTGTGCTACATAGAAAGATTTCCTGACTGTTGTGGTGATGTGCTTATCGAAGGTGAGACAGCTGTCCACCTGTATCCCTAAGTCTCTCATCACACTTTCGGTGTTTAGTGTACTACCACCTATATAGTAATTCATGGGTACATGTTTTTTCCCAAAGGGGATAACTATACATTTCTTGGCATTATGTAGTAGCAGTGTAACTATTCATTTCTTTTCTGTGTTTGTTGCTTATTATCACAGGTGATCCTGACAGTGAAAGTGTAGGACTCTAACCACCTGATGTCAGAGTATCAACAGACTCTGATAATGATAGTGGCCATACAGAGGCACAGTTGTGGAGTGCAGAAGTTGAATCTGACACTGAGGTTGACTTTCAGCCATCCCCTGTAATTCCACTAGACACAGTCAGTAGGCCTATGCAAACCCATTCCAGTGAGCCCTCAAATATTGGACAGGTAGAGGTTGAGACACTTGATCAGGGTAGTGTGATTACTGCAACTTCAGTGATCATAGGAGATTACTAGGCTATTGACCTGCAGGTCACTTTAAGCCTAGCCATTTCAACTCAATGTAATAACATAGAAGTGCTAGTCAGTGCCCAAGATCGCATTTAGCGATGACTGCCCATATCCAGAAGGGTTGTTGGTGCTATCCCTGTTAAGAATTTACGGTGCCCCATCCACTCATCTAGGTTAATCTTGAACAGTGTCATACAGGTGCTCTGTTTAACATGAATTGGTAGCCTGTTCTAAAGTCATGGCAGTCATTGGGAGATAAATCTGTCTGTCTTACATGTCCTATTTAAGTTGCAGAACATATTTAAGTCCTTGAAATGGGTACCCTAGACCCATTTAATTTACAGATATGCAGCAAGTTCATTAGGTTTGGGTCTTGGACTGTTCTATAGTCCAGGCGTAAGTCTCCCCTAAGAAGTCTATATGATACAGAGTATAGTGATAGGGACTTAGTCAGTCTGTGTAAGGCACATGCTGGAATCCCTTGATCTTCATTTTTAGAAACCTCTGAGGTCTCTCTAATTGCTGCAGGTGTTTCATACAGTGCATGCCGAATGGGGCGTTACACTCAGTTGTGAGCTGGATGAGAGCCGAGTAAAGTAGGGGTTATAACTTCTTTTGCTCTCAAGGTGATGCCTTTACTAATCAAGTGTGCTACATGGAAAACTTTCCTTACTACGGTAGACACATGGTGGTCGAAGTTAAGGTGTGATCCCAGGTTCCTTACCACTTCATCGGTACCTAGGGTATTGTTGTTGATTTGATAGTGTAAAAGGCGATTGTTTGTGCTGAAGGGAATGATGATGCATGTCTTTGCATTCAGTTTGAGAAGGTGACTAATACACGAGTCAGTGGTCTATATGAGACCCTTTTGGAGTATACTGACATCATTTGGGGATTCAATGATTGCACTTAGTTTGCAGTTGTCTGCAAACTTGGTCAGCCACAACCCCTTAATTTTGACTTGAACATCTGAGAAGAATATACCAAACAGTTGTGGGCCCAGCACTGACCCCTGTGGCACCCCACCGGTAACAGATCTGCTGGTTGATGTGCAGTCACCCACTTTGATAGTGTGTGTCTGGTTTGTGAGCCAGTTGGTAGCTTATCTTACAACAAAGGGATTTACATTCAGTTTGATTAGTTTATTGGTAATTCCTGAATGTGGGATTGTGTCAAAAGCCTTTGCCAAGTCAAGGTATGCTGTGCACACAGATTTGCCCTCATCAGAGGCCTCGGTCACACTTTCAAAGAAGTCCACCTAATTTAATAGGATATTTCCTTCACAAAGCCAAATTGAGTAGGATCCAGGGTTTGGAGGTCACCTATGTCTTTTTTATGAGGTCCACAATGATACATTACATGGCCTTACCGATGAGGCTGGTCAGCCTTATGTGACTGTAATTCCCCATGTATGTTGCTAGGCCACCTTTGTGGAGGGGAATAACTGTAGCTTTTCTCCATTCTGCAGGAACAAAGCCTGTGGTTAGGCTATGATTGAAAAGGGTACTTAGTGGTGATGCTAGTTCATGTTTTACCCAGTTTAGAAGATAGACTGGGATGTCATCTGGTCCCATAGAGGCTATGATTTTTGCCTTGGACAGGGCTTTGAGGACTTGCCCTTTAGATATGTAGGGTGTGGGTGTGGGGGAGGGATAGTTATAAGTTAGGAGAGATAAGGGAGTGAAATTTTCATCAAACCTGTCTGCTAGCAGGTTTGCTATCTCTGTGGGGTCATTGTGTGTGAGACCATTAGCCACTAGTTCTGCACATGCCTGGGTCCTACCATTTAGGCTACGCATATAGCTGTAAAAGGCCTTATGGTTATCCTTGGCAGTACTTGCTAGGTTTCTCTCAAAGCAGCTCTTGGAGGATTTGACAAGTTGTCTTATTTGCCTGTTGAGGCTGAGGATGGTGATTTTCCATTATTTTGGTCTTGCCTTTGTTTTCTTGGAGAACAGCCTTTTGCATTTATTGTAGAGTTTGTTGATGCTGGATGTCCACCATGGCAGCTTGTTTTTACATGTTGCTCTGACTTTGATTCTGTCCAGTACAGCTGAGTTTATGCACTTATGCAAGTGATTGTACTTAGCTTTAGTGTAAGCTTCAGCATAGTTACCACTGTCAGCTTGGGGTGGGGCTTGGAATGCATTTTTACCTTCACCTAGGAGAGTATAGTTTGCATTGGTGAAGTTTTTTAGTCTGATTTCACCCTTTGTTAGTTCTGGTATTAGTGTCAGTTCAAAGGTGACTGATTTGTGGTCAGTTTTATTTAATGAGGGTCCAACAGTTGCAGCAGTGCACCTGCTTGACATGTTGATGAGGACCAGATCTAGAATGTTTGTTCCTCTTGTTGGGGTATGGACAATTTGTTCCAGGGAAATTGAATTCACAAAGTTAAGTAACTTTTGTGCCAGCGAGTTTGGACTAGTGTAGGTTTCCCAGTTGATGGTGGAATAATTGAAATCCCTCATAACCAGTGTTTTCAGTAAAATTTGGATTGTCTTCAGTTTGGTTAAGTAGCCTTCATGACCTATGGAGGGGGATCTATAACTGATTAGGACTTAAATAGGGTCTTACCCACCATAACCTGGACCTGGAGTAGCTCCATGGAGTTGTTCAGTCTAAACAGACGGGAGGTGAATTTATCTCTAATATAGACTGAAACATTACCTTCTTTGGTTTTCTACACATTCTTTTTGTGGCCTAAATATGTGGAAGGCATTGTAGCCTTGCAGGGCCGGGGTACTCGGTGAGGTCTTAAACCAGGTTTCTGTGACTGCACATACATCTACATCTTATAGTGATAGAAGTACTGCCAGGGAGTACAGTTTTTGGTTTAAGCTCCTAGCATTGCGCAGCATGACCCTTATTTTGTTCTGATTGGTTAATTTCACGTGAGTAATGTTGTTTTTGAGACCTTGCCTAAAGAGGAACTATGGAGGAGGCAAGAGTCTTTGCCAGCAGCTGAAAGCCTGGGGGTGCTAGGTGCAAACCATCTCTGGCAAAGCAGCAAGGTTTGTCGACCATGGCTTCCCAGGCTGACAGGAACTGGATCCCCTTTGAATGCCACCAAAAACTTAGCCAATTATTGAAATCAATATTTTTTTGTTTATACTGTGGTATCATTCTAGATGAGGGTAATATGCTGGTCAAGGCTAGGGACATACCTGCCTGGGCACATACTCAGAGACCTCAGCCATGTCTCTCTTCATATAGTCCAGTGAGGTACACCTCAGGTCATTCACACTAACCTGAATTATGACAGAGTCATAATGGTACTTGTTGCTTAGAGATCTGAGTGCCTGATGACTCTAGCCATAGCCAAAGTGGGGGTAAGGTGCCATACATGAGTGTTGTTTGGGTTGCTCGAGCACACCTGCTGTCCATCTTCTAACTGATCCTGGTGTGTCTTTCCATGCCACTTGACATATGTTTAGGGCCTTCATGGAGGCATAGGCACATTCCAATATGACCTCTGAGGAAATGCTCAGGGTTGTAGATGTGGCACAGGCTGACATCATGACTGCCTCCACCATGTTGTTGATTCTATGGATCAGGTGAATGCAAATTGGAATAGGTGATGTCTGTGTTGGAATGTCTGCTAGGAGGGGGATGGCATCCATGTGGGCATAGGTCAGTCACATCATCTGATGTTAGCCAATGTGGCCATCCCTGATCATGCTCCCATAATGGCACTACTTCCACTGCTCCATCAGTGGTTGATGTGTACACACCCAGACATGGCAGATCATGGGGTTGTGGTGCTGGAAGTACTCTTGAGGAGACTCATCCAGCAGACAGTCACATTCAGGTAACAGTAGTGCATCTGACCATGGGTGTGGACATGGCAGTGCAACTCCTGGCAGAGCCAGTTCTCAGGTTGGGTGCAAGAATGAACTGGCACCTCTACCATGCATGGCTCACACCTGACCGACATACTAGGATGTAGAGCTAGCACAGTGCTTGGCTGTGTTCTTGCAAACACTCACACACCAATTTCACCTGGAGTGCCCATACAGACACACACACACACACACACACACACACACACACACACACACACACACACACACACACACAAACACACACAAAAAACAGTTACATAGGACAGCCATGAGGCTTAAAGATCCTTCCGTCTCAGTGGCCATTTGATACTTTATCCAAATCTCTGCTTGTTTCTCTTTCTTACTCACACACACTCACTACATTTTGTGTCAGCCTAGGCCTCCTACCCCTCACCCTCCCCCCCCCCCACACACAAAAAACACCCTGTGCAAATGATGATAACTGTGCCATATCCATGTTTTCTGTCTTTTGGATTCAGGGATACATAAGTCTTTTAATAAAAAAACACCAGAATGCCAGCAACAAAGAAAAAAACACCAGCTAGTAAACCAATGAGCTTTATTCTCTCTCTCTCTAACATCTCAACTATGACAGTCTTCAAGGAGTAATGAAAATACATAAATACATAAGTCTTTTGTCTGATGCTCAGGGTGCATAGCTAACTTAGTGCTTAGTATATCTGTTTTTGTGATGCTGTTTTGCAAACTGTACTGATTTCTTACAGGTTTTTGTAATGTCTACATCCCTGCCAAACTCTTAGACCAACAAAGAGGAACCAAGCCATAAATAAAAGTGTGACAAAGGCCCAACAATGGGAATAGTTTTTAAACATTGTGGTGTTACTAGTTACTAGATAGTACTTATTATACAGCAGGAACTTCTCATTGTTACATTTGTTAATGCCTGTTATGTACTTCACAGATAAAGATTTTAGTTGTCTACTGATGTACTATGTTCTTCATCTGTAAATATGTTGTAAGTAATTTCTATGTTAAATTGTTAATCGCTATGTAATCCAATGTAACTACTGTCTGTTTATTTTACTGTGGAGCTTTTCTCCCCGGGCCTCCGCTGAAAATGGACCCACGTCCAGTCAGACACTCCCGGTCAACAAATTTAAATAAATAAATAAATAAATAAATAATACAAACTTAGACAGTTGATGGAATAACAGCATTTGCATTAATATTTTTATGTTTGTTCTAAGGGATATGAAGTCTGAAACCAAAATGTGCGTCATTATTTTCTAACTTCAGTCTTTAATGATTTTTCCATTACAAACATATGAGACCAAAATGTAGACATTCACTGAAAATCTGTACATTTTTGATGTAAGGCCTATTACTTGATAGAGGACACATAGGTTCATAGGTAAGTACTAGGCTATCTGCCCAAGGGCATTTATAAGCCTAGCCAGAATGTGTTGGCTTTCGCCACCCCCTTAGATTAGTTCCCTGTGCCTCTGTCCAGCAGAGCCATTAGTTCCCTGTGCCACTGTCCAGCAGAGCCATTGCAGTGATCCCTGGGGTAAATTTTCTGTTTACCATCCACCCATCAAGGTTTCTCTTGAAGAGTGTTAGTGAGGTACTCTGCCTGATGTATATTGGAATCCTGTTCCAAAGTATGGGGAGTCTCTGGGACAGGAATCTATCCCTCCAGCATGTCCTATTTATCATCGTGGTGAGGTTTATATCTCTAGAGCGTGTGGCTCTCTGGGATTTGTTTTTTTTTTTTTAGGTGGAGCATGTCCATCAATTCTGGGTTGGACATAGCCTTGTATGTCAGGCAGAGATCACCTCTGTGTAAGCGGTATGCAACCGAGTACAGCTGGAGTTTCTTGAGTCGGGCTGCATAGGTTAATAGGTTCATAGGTTAGTACTAAGCTAACTGCCCTTGCGAGCCATTTTAAGCCTAGCCAATTATCCCTTGTGAGACTCGAACCCTGCACCTTGTGTTTGTAAGGCAAACACTTTAACCATTAGGCCATAGGGCATTTGTTTGAGGCCAGTAATCCTCTTGGTGAGGTACTTTTGTGGTCTTTCCAGCTGTTGCAGGTGTCTTGTAAGGTACATCCCAAATGGGGCATTGTATTCTATGATGGGTCTAATGAGTGATGAGTAGAGAGGCACAATAACCTCTTTTGTTCTAAATGCGAACCCTTTTGTGATTAGGTGGGCCACATGGAAGGATTTTCTAACCACCTTGGAAATATGATTATCAAAGGAGAGATTACTATCTACTTGGGTCCCCAGATCTCTTATTACATTTTCTGTATTTAGGGGACTACAACCTATGTGGTAGTTCACGGGTACTTTGTTTTTTCCAAAGGGGATGACTATGCACTTTTTGGCATTTAGCTTGAGGCCATGATTTTGACACCCGGTATCCGTCTCAGTGACACCCATCTGGAGGGTGTCTGGATCAGCCTGTACTCACATAAGTCACTGCTGTCACATCCTGAAGTCATTGCTGTAAAAATTACCCACCTTATACTTATTCACATTACCAAGTAACAGTATGCAAGGATATGCCATTCATTTGTATTCTTAGACATTTATTTTTCTGTTCTAAGTTCAACACTTACCTTAGAAATCCAGCAGTTGCATGAGTTTTAGTTCAGGGCTGACTCTCTCTGATGCTAGCAGTACACAGCCATTGCAAGGGGAGGTAAAGGTTATGAGCATTGCCTGGCATCATTGTTATTGTATGTATATGCATAGGATGAAGGTTTTAGCCCCTTTGGTGGTGATTATGTGTGCTATCCATTGCTTCTTGGCCAGTGCAAGCCCGTAATGTGTACATCTATGTCTGCCTCTACCCACAGCAGCTGCTGGTTACCTTTCTGACTCCTCACCTGTGTGTGGCTGTGGTGACCTTGCCAGTGGTGCTTGGGTGTGTGGCCCTTCCTCTTTCACTTTGTGCTGAAGCTGTTTTCTCAGGATAATGTTGTGCAGCATGGCACAGATGATGAATATTTCATCACATATATGGGGATTGTACTGCAGAGCTCTCCCAGGTGTATCTAGGCACCAAAACCGTGACTTCAGCAGCCCAAAAACATGCTCCATGATATTTCTTGTTTGAGCATGTCCCTCATTATAGCATTCTTCATTTGATGTGTGTGTATTTCTGATGGGCATCATCCGCCATGATTCTAGTGTGTAACCTGCATCCCCCCAGTAAATGACCCTGTGGGATATCCCCCTAGTAAACATCTCATGCAGTTGAGAGCTGTGCCAGATATGTGAGTCATTGTAAGTGCCTCGGTTGCCAGCACACACATTCGGGATGATTCCCTTAGCATTAAACATAACCTGGCAGTTAATACAGTGGTAGCCCATTCTATTTATGTACACTCTTCTTGTTCCCTGGGTGGTGCTTTGATTTCTACATGTGTACAGTCTGTGGCACCTAGCACTTCAGGGTAGTGTGCTACAGGGTAGAACTCCTACATAGTTCTGGCTCTAATCTCAGCTGTACTCACTGGCATGTTGTAGCATAGCAATCAGGAACTGATGTAGGATCCTGGAGGCTTATGCCTGTGACACCCTCAGCATGAACCACTGGCCTCTGGAATGTTCTTGTAGCTAAAAGTCTAAGCACTACACATACCTTAGTCTCCACTGGTATTGGTTCCCCTTGGTTTGCCCTTGTTCTCAGTTGAGGACAAAAGCAGGTGAAGAGTTTCTGTAGTATGTCTCTCGCCACCCTGTAGCGCTCTGTTATTTCTACCTCATGCAGATTATGAAAAGTTAAATGGAGTCTAAAAACCCTTCTCCTTCTTGGCCATGGTCTATTAGTAGCAGCAGCACCAGCATTGACACGGGCCTGTTGCATATGCACATGAATAGGAACAGCAGCAGCCGCTAACATTCTTTCTGTGTAGCCTAGTTTCTGTGGCTCTATTCCAATAGCTTTTGGAATTCACAATGAAGTCACAGCACTGAGTCTGCACAGTTGCTTTATAGCTTGTCAAATAGCTCCTCCATCTTGGATTGATTGATTAGCATACGATTCAGTTGCTTATGCTGTAATTAGCATGCAAAGTAACCAAACTCAGCAGGTATGACAAGGGCACGGTACTAAAAAGGGGAAATCTAAATACAAAAAAGAAAAATGCTAGCCCAAAGTTGTGTGCATAAAACAAATCTAATGTGACATATACAGACATATACAGACAGGTATACACCAAGCCTTGCTCAGTGTAACAGAAAACTTCCACAAATAGCCGCATGTTATATACACAATAGTAAATTGGTCAGCCCAGATGATTGGTCACAATTGCTCATTAATCCCAGGGGGGAATAATCCCCCCAATTTAATAATCCACTTTTTTCTTTCATGTTTAATAAATTGTGCCAACCAGCTTTGTTATTTTTCTTGCCAGTGACTCTATCAATAACAGTAAACCAAAAATTGGCTGTAGGATGATTCAAAACATGCTTGTAAAGAGCACTAGTTTCCTTTTTATTTTTAATACCACTCACGTGTTCACTGATCCAACGTTTCACTGGTCTAGAAGTCTGTCCTACATAAAACGCAGAACATGAGCAGGTGGCCAGGTAAACCAACCATTCAATAGAGCAATTGGCAAAAAATTTAATATCATAGACCTGGCCAGTATTCCTGCTAGAAAACTCTTTAGTCTTATCCATACATGTACAGTGAGTACAGTGCACACATGAAAAACACCCAACCAGTGGGTCCCTCATGAGTGCCATTTGAAATAGTGGCTAAACCTCCATAGACCCGGTTTTATAATGAGCAAAAAAAAGAACCCAGTGTTCTGCCTGTCCTGTAATCAAAGGTACATCTTTCCGGTAGCAAATTAGCAAGTCTAACATCCCCCAACAAAATATTCCAGTTCTGTTTGGATAACTTGTAGCAGGTTAGGAGAGTTGCACCCATAAATGGTAATAAATCTGATATTAGAATCCTGAGAAGTTTTATCTTTATACCACAACAGATCCTCTCTATCCAGTGCAAATACCTCCCTACAGGCCATGGTAATTGTACCAGAATTGTACCCCCTGGCCTTGAATCTACCCAACAGGTCATGCCTCTGATAATCATAAGTCTGAGAATCCGAACAGATAAGTTTGATTCTCATAAATTGGGGTTTAGGTATGTTGAGTTTAATATGGGAGGGTGATGGCTAGAAGCATGCAACAAAACATTATATTCCAGGAATTTCTGATACACCTGTGTGTCCAATGTATGATCATATTTTCTGCTGACCAGGAAATCCAAAAAGGTTATCTGGTTCAGATCAAAGTTGCATGTAAAATGAATGCCCCATTTATTACTATTAATGTAATCCAAAAATTCATTAAGAAACGCAACATCAGCTCTCCATACTAACCAGCAGTCATCCAAATAACAATGCCAGATGTCAATCTCAGGCAAATACAGATTATGAAGGGGATCATAAATCAATTGTTCTTCCAAATATGCCATGAAAAGATTGGCATATATGGGGGCAAAAAAAGCCCCCATAACAGTATCCTGCATCTGTAGATAACAACTGTTCTGATAATAAAAAACATTTTTGGTTAGTACGTGCTCAGTTAATCCCAATAAAAATGTGTTAAAACCTGGTGGGTAGAGTTCTGATGTAGTAAGCCAATGTTCCAATGCTAACAGGCCAACCCAGTGTGGAATATTCGTATATAGGGCTGACACATCAATTGTACATAACAACCAACCCGGTTCAAGTTGAGTATCCTGAAGGATCTGCAGGAACTCCGTTGTGTCCTGAATCCAAGCCCTGACATAACGGAGTAATGGGCGAAGATATTGAGCCAAATAAACCGATATAGGTTCAGTGAGAGATCCCCTGCCTGAAACTATAAGCCTACCCAGAGGGTTCTGCAGTGATTTATGGACCTTGGGTAACAAATATAGGTACTGTGGTTTTGGATCACTAACCATCAAATGTATGATTGTAGAGATGGTAATAATCCCTTCCTCTACCACCAGGTTCAAAAAGGCATCAATCTGTTTTTTAAAACCCCCAGTAGGATTAAAGGGCATATGTATATAGTATTGCTTGCTGTCCAATTGCTTCTTTGTTTCCTGATTATACTTAACCCAGTCCATAACCACTACAGCCCCTCCTTTGTCAGCCTGTGTGATAACTAAATTGTTGTTAGACTTAAGCTGTATAATGGCCTACTGTTGGGGTTTAGAAAGATTATGGGACTTAGTAACCATGTAAGAATAGTGAAGATGTAAATCTTTGAGAACCCTGTGGAAAAAAAGATGAACAGTGGGGTTCATCGTTGACATGAAATTAGACCTATGAAAATGGTCAAAAAACAATTTCAAATTAAGAGTACGACAAAATCTGTTCACATCATCAGCAAAAACACCCTCGGGAACAAAAAATGCAGGGACGAAATTCAATCCTTTATTGAGTAATTTAATTTGGATAGGAGTTAAAACATGTGAAGAGATGTTAAGAACATTGTTATATTCAATTACTTGTTGGTCATGATCTGTAATAATGTCACCACATTGGCTATTCTTATGATGTTTCCACCCTGCCCTGTGTCTCCTAACCCTAAAGGGGTGTCCGAGTTATTGCGTTTTGGTGTGGGAGAAGACAATACTGGTGCTGTTTCAGAATCTGTCATGGAGGATGATTCCTCCGCCGAGGTGCTACCGAAGGAAGACACATTCTTCTTCAGGATTGACCTAGGCCTATTCCTCTTGTTGGGTTTGGAACCAGTGTTAGAAAATTTCACACTTTTATGGGGTCCAAATGGTCTCCCCCTATCATAGTCAGCTAGATCATGGTTAAATTTATGTATCTTCCTGTCCCTTAATTTGCCCTCAAGGGTCACTAATTCCTGACTTAACTGTTGTAAACAGGTTTGATAACAGGTCTGCCCTTCAAACCATTTAGTATCCTCATACAGTTTCATCACCTCAATCAAAATAGAATCAATACATCTGTTATGATAAGCCAATAGGGCCTCCATGAAGCCCATGGAGGCTTATTGTTGAACCGCTAACCATTGTTGGTCAAATTGCTGATCTATCTCAAAAACTAAGGGCTGGATCCATACCTGTAATCACCTAGGACAAATGTTCCTCACCCTATATGCTTTAAAAAGGTGAAGATGCCACACATGAGTGCACATATTCCTCATACTTTTCGATAACTTTGAAAACACATCATAACAAGATGATATAGATTCACCCCTAACCAAGAGATCCCCAGGAACCTTGGTCCCTAAACCAAATATGCCAATATCATCCCGATCAGATGACAGACCTTGGAGTAGTTGGCCCAAATCCATCCTTATCACAAATGCTCAGAAACGATATACAAAACTATAACTAGGACCAAGTTGTTTCGTGTCTGCCAAAACAGTAAATGTATAAATATTATCCACCAACCAATAGAAATCAAATGGTAAACACAAAGGATGATTAACAAGTCAAACCAAGAGGACACAAGAATGGTACCAAATATCCCCACCTGGCCATCAAATATGAGAAGAATGATTTAGACCAACACCGAGGAACAATAATAGCCCCTACCCTTATTGGGCCATTAATAAAGGCTCACAGTATAGCCAGTAATGGTGCTACATGCCCCCCCCCAAAAAAAAAAATCTTGATCTTAAACAACAAACAGGGGGAACAATGATAGCCACCAACAAGATAATTCATAAAATGCAGAAGGGTAGTGTTACATGCCTAGGAAATACCGAACCAACGTCCTTAACCAAAGACTGATCTGATGGTCGAAGGCCAGATTTAATAATGATCCACTCCACATTTTCAGGAGTAATATCCACCCATTAGTGTGTCCAAATGTTTGTATCCACACACCAATAAAGCTTAGGGTCTAACCTTCTCATCAGTTGCTGTCAAAAGCAGGCACAAAAACTCCAATCCCCTTAGTTTCATAAAATATAGTCATAAAATATAGACAAAAAAGCATTTATGCAGTATGAAAATGGGTAAAAACAGATATTTGTACCCAAAATTGTTCCTTCATTCAAATACCCCATGGATCCCCATGATTACAGTAAAAAATGAACCAACCATTAATCCTTACTGAAGTTAGAGGAGGACCAACAAAATATATAACCTGTAATCTAGCTTGTAATTTCAAAACATTATAGTTAAATATAAAGCCAATCCTAGTAACCTAGTGCCGAGTAAATACGTGCGAGTGTGTGTGTGTGTGTGTGTGTGTGTGTGTGTGTGTGTGTGTGTGTGTGTGTGTGTGTGTGTGTGTGTGTGTGTGTGTGTGTGTGTGTGTGTGTGTGTGTGTGTGTGTGTCTTCCTAGGCTCAAAAAACGCAGGGAATGGAAAAGGGTCAATGATGGGACATACATAAGGATGATGTGAGAGAGAGAGAAACACAACCTAGTAACCTAGTGCCGAGTAAATATAGTTTTCCAGCCATAAGGGTAGTACATATGTTCCTTAGGGAAAAATAAAATGATATTGGCATACAAATTACTAAAAATAGACTGCTGTCATAGCGTCTTCTAAAACAGCCTTGTCAAAGATTACACTGCGTTCATATTCAAATTAGAAAATAGAATTGCAGCTGATATTGCTTGTTTATGCCATAATTTATCAAGTTAAAACAAAAGATGAATCCTTTCACTTTTGTCAAAGCTTCATCAGATACACATAATAATGACAAGTAAAAAATATGTTTTTATCTTCCATACAAAATTACAATGAAAGCGTTAATCCAAGGGCATTTACAAATATCACATTCAGTGACAGTGACTGGAACAGAGGTACATGCATAGTTTGCAGCTTTATTGTGACTGGCGCTGTTTACTCCATATCTGAGGAAGTACAACATCACTGTGTATCTGGCTGAACAGTGAGAAGATATAATGCCAAATAATGTTATATTTGATATATTACTTTGGCTTTTCCAATCCCCATCCAGTCACCACACAGAACTAATCAGTATCTGAAATAATTACTACTGGGTCTGTGGACAAATTATTTAAGAGCTTCATCAATTATTTCAATTCATACGTTCATAGGTTCATAGGTGTATACTAGGCTAATGGCCCTGGAGCCTTTACAAGCCTAGCCCATAGGATTAGCCTGGCATCATGCAACCTGACCTAATTCAGTTAACTTTCCCAGTATATACATATCCCATAAGCATGATTTTTCATATCCAGTTATTATAAATGTTCAGTTTAAATCCTTTGCTTAAAAAAAGAAGCTGAGAAATATTATTATGAATATATACTTAAACTATATATATATATATATATATATATATATATATATATATATATATAAATATATATACCCATGCACACAGTAGATATACATTTATGCACACACACAAATGTGTATATTTATTTATTTAAGTTTGATGACCGGGGAAGCCCACTGGTCCAGAAAGACCCCATTTTCAGTGGAGGCCCGGAGAGAAAAGCTCCAAATATTGCAACTTACATATTACATGTTACAAAAAAATAACAAAGATATATATATATATCTATCTATATATATGAATTTATGAGTTTATAATGAGTAATTGCCAGTGAATTTGATTGAAACACAAAACATTGAACAAACTCGGCAGTGATTACCATTAATCATCACTAAAATAATTGCAAAAATTAATTGAAATGTAAAATAATAGGTTCAATTTGTGATTCTGAAAAGTAAAACAAACAAACAGCTTTTTATGTGGGAACCTTCACTCCCCATAACCCATGATATGGAGGACCTGCCCCCACCCCACTGGAAATCAAATATACTTTCATTAGGATAGAAAAAACTCATAAAAAAGGCAAAACCCCTTAAAATATGTGACAGTGGATATAATGAACCTCAACCATTACATAATTAACAAACTGTACACCAACATTTCACCACGCAATAAAATGTGTACAGTTTAAACTCATATAGCACTCATATACAATATGTTGCTCTATATATATATATATATATATATATATATATATATATATATATATATATATATATATGTATATACATACATATATGCATAGACATATGTTCTCCTCACTAAGATCAACAGACCCAAATGTTAACATCACTAATGTCAACAACAAAATGTCAAATAACCAACCAAAAGAAATCAGAGGATTATGAGTGACTATTAGTCTAAACGAAAACCACTAACCAAATAAACCATGCAGTTCACGCACTACAGCTTGAAAGAAATGCAGCTGTTTAGACTTTCTCATTTAATATTGAATAGATACCCAGTGGGATTCAGTAAACCCCATGCAGGTTCCGCGCAGAGCCTACATGGAGTGTTTTCAGATATGTGACACTGCATATCACATGGCATAGCTGCATGAATATTAATGATGTGTGGTGCACATGAGCAGGGTTTCACAGCTCATCACAGTGTTACTGGCCACGAATACTGTATACTGAATTTGGAGCATCCCACAAAACCTTTTAGCGCCAGTAATGTGATCAAGCACTAAACTAATGGAGTTACAAAGGTCAAGCATGTATTTTCTGAATGATATGGTATGGAACGGAAATGTATGTCATCATATATTGACCAGTCTTCAGTGACTTCACAATGAACCACAAATTTTACAAGGAACAGGCCAAAAATATGATGCAAACATCTGGGCATTCTGCAAAACTATTGACAGTCTCCTTTTCGTGTTTTAATTTCTTCTTTTTTTTTTTATTTATTTTTTTGGTCAGTGTTTGCAGGATGCACTGCTTGGCATAAACCTGTTTAGCTGTTCTCACCTGGTTTGTGCAAAGTACAGCAATGCACAGACTGGAGGACTGGACCACCCAGATTGTAGACGGGACCTAGACAGCCACACATATAAACCGGATGCATTCAATTAATATTTTGCATCACACAAACACAATAAGCGGTGTTGCACTATGATTAACAGCAAGAACCTTACAATAACTACTAAGATAGCAGATACCATCTGACTAATCCCATGGCAGCAGGTGTTAAGTGTAGTTGTGGAGTGCAGGTGGGCTAGGGTTCGAGTACAGGGTGTGCTACTTTTGTTTTACTGTTGTGAAATTGCAGATTATAGCACTGAAATGCAACATACACAGCTGTTTTCTCAACCTTCTTGTGGTAATAGCTGTAAGTGTAGAAGAACCTTATATACATTTACACAAGTGCCTGTATACCTAATAATCTAGAAATTGCATTTTTTGCCACTGTTGCGCATCTCTTACTATCATGCACACACTGTGCCCGACAGTGCGCACTCTCGCCTACCATGTTTGTACAATTGTAAGAGATGTACAATGTTTTCAAATATTGCAAAACTAAACTGTGAGCACTCACATGAGACATGCAATAGATGGGAAAACTGCAGAATATAAAATGCAGTTGATGGGAAATGATCATTATACATTAAGCTTGAACTATGTCAGGAATGTCAGGAGTTGCTGCAGAGGGTGTGCAAAAGTCCAAAATTTTTGTTTGACTCCTAGTTAAGGAGAATGGGCCCAAGTTGCTGCAGTGGGACTATTCAGGCTCAGAATATAAATCTGAAGCCTAGAATAGAGCTGCCAGGGTTTTAACCAGTGCTTAAGATCTCCTCCACACTGGTGAGCAATACAGGCATCATTTTGATGACCTCCAGAGGTGGAAGTGGGATACCCTCGACCTTTGGATCTGGGAATTTTGGGAAGATGACCCCAGTACAGATGGGTAAGTCACAATTTCAGTGAGTAATTGTAAGAGTTAAAAGCTGAATATAGTCGAGACTGGTATATCTAATAGTTTTCTGTTCTGTCTTTCCCACAGCTGCTTTAAAGCGAGCTTCGAATGTCCGAGGCCATGCTACGCATTTAGTAAGGCTGCAAGAAGCATGTGGTATGTATGCATCAGAACAGTACTGTCTAAATAGTATTAATAATAATAATAATTTGTATCGTAATTTCATAGCATTAAAAGTTAAGGACTGCTTAGTTGGCATTCAATACAGTTGTATCAAATTGAGCATGCATATCCCAACTGTAAAAGAAACTATGCATGCCTTAAAGTGTAGCACAAAGCAATGGTGCTGTATTCTCAAATAACAGTGAGCATGCATATCTAAATAGAAAGTATGCGTTCAGTACTGTGTAGACAAAAGAACAGTACACTATGTTAGCATAGTCATCTGTTGTGGGTTCAAAAACCAAACTTCCCAAACATGTAATGCTGATAGGTTTTCATCATTTTTGGAATGTAACTTCATACATCTGTACCAGTGGCACAAATGACTTTCTGTAAACTGTAATCAGTATAACTGGAACATGCATATGTGCAATATATGCATACATCAAGGACTGGTGGCTACAATCTGTACTATAGTGTCCCTCTGTTATAATCTAGGTAGTCTTGAAAGTAGGGAAGAAATTTGTTAGGAGTTTGTAGTGTTAAAAGTAAAGGTAACAGAATACAGTCAAATCATTGTATCAATGCTTTGTATGTCACACATGAAGTATTAAATGTTCTCCCTTTTTTCTTTCACTCCAATCTTTTTCTCTCTCTTTTTTTTGTTTCTCCCACAGCACAGTGGGGTAGGACTGTCCCATGGGATCCACCTGCCCCCACTCCAGCAGCTACAGCACCTCTGCATACAATGTCTGGTAAAGAAACTGGTATCACCCCCCTCTGCCACCCAGGCACTAACTGACACCTCAGGTAGTTCTGCCCTGAAAATAGGCCCGTGGCTCCCTCCAGGAGCTGTGGTGGAGGTGTGAGTTTATCACCTGTGATGAACTGCCAGGGACATTGCATAGGACTGTGCACTGCACTGTTGGTGCATGCCTACACCTGATGGAGTGCCTCCTCTCCAACCTCATGTGGAGACCTCATAGGAGGTGCAGACATCAGACACTGCAGCCAGAGGTGCAGTGAATTGATAGTGATGACAGTCCACTGGGTGAGGACTAGATTCTCGCTGTCAACCCTCTTGATGTGCATGGGACCATGATTCCCACCATCTCTCATTCCATGGTGTTCACCCACCTCATGTGTCCTTCACCATCCCTGTCTCTTGTCTTGTTTGTCTTGTATGTCTGCAGTTGCTTTCTCACCTGCAGAACTTACCTCACCCAGACATTCCTAAAGCCCTTCCCCAACATTCCTCTCTCTTTCTCTCCATTTTGCACACGTGTCTTCATGACACACATGATTCTGTCCAATTATCTGTACAGCAGATTGTGTTGTGGTCACTCCTTTATCTGGACCTAACTGTCCAAATTCAGCAACATGTGCGCATATATGTTCATGTTTTATTGTAGAAGAAATGGATAGCTATGGTTCCTTTCTACATCCTTCCAGCACATTCCTGCTTATTTTCACTTCACTCTTCCCCTGCTTGCTCCCGTTTTCACCACATTCCTGTCTTTCCCGTTTCTTTTTTTAAACATTATTGAGCAAAGTGCACACACACCAATGGAAAATTGCCATAATGAGGCACATGCTCAAACTAGAAACATCATAAAAGGTGTGCTTGGGCTTCTAAAGTCAAGGTTCCAGTGCCTAGCTATATCGGGTGGAGCTCTACAATATATTCCACACATGTATACAAATAATCACAGTAGGTACTGTGCTCCACAATCTGATTCTGTGGAAACAGCTGCAGCAGGATCAGCAAGGAGAAAGGACACACATCCTCCCACCAATGTCTAGGTCATCACAGACACAGTCATAGTAGGCCTCAGAGGAGGAACCCCCAGTTGCTGTCCCTGTAGACAGATGTAGGCATGCTCAATATGCCTTGCTTCGGCTAAGAGACAATGCATAGTACATTCACTGACCACCTAGGGACCTAATACCTTTCTCCTACTGACATACATATAGTAAAATTGATGCCAGGCAACTTACACATCCTTTACCTCCCAATGTATTGGCTGCATACTGCTTGCATCAGACACAGTCAAACCTGAGCCAAAGATGTGCCAACTGCTGCATTTGCAAGGTAAGTCCTGAACCTAGAGTGTATTATTTAATAATATTATGGCATATTCTTGTATTTCCTAACTTGGTACAGTAAGCAAGTAAATAGTGGTGGATTTGTACAGAAAGTACCTTAACATGTGACACCCAGACACTTATTTTACTTATATTTATCCACTAGTAATTAGTAGGCCCAGGGGCGGCCCGTGCTATTGGACTGCCGGACTGCAGCCCCCTCAACTTTAAAATAAAGAAATAAAAATAAATAAATAGAAAAAATTTTTTTTAAAAATCACGGACTTCGCGCATAAAAATATCTGTTAAACTTAAACACAAAATTCACAAGCCCCGATCCTGACTGCCTTACCAACAGTCCAGATAAGGACAAACAGGTACCCAGCAATCATTGCTGTGAGATACTAAGATTCTGTGCGGTGATGACTGCACCACACAGAGGAGCTCCGGACTGCTTCAGCCGCAGTCAGAGCCAATGAGAGGACTGAGCTGCTCTCGCAAAACTTGCGAGACAGTGCGCGGGCTTCAGTCAGGAGCAAAGGTGTGTGTGTGAAGGAGCTGATCACTTACTTGGGCTGGTGAGTACTGGGTCGCTGATCTTCTGGGCTGAAGGAGCTGATCGCAAAGGGTGTGTGTGGATTGCTTTACATCTTCTGGGCTGAAGGAGCTGATCGCAAAGGGTATGTGTGGATTGCTTCGTGTGTGCTGAAGGAGCTGATCGCTTACTTGGGCTGGTGAGTACCAGGTCACTTCACTGGTGTTCTCGTTTGGGCTGATGAGTACTGGGTCGCATTTGGGCTGAAGGGGCTGGTGAGTACCGGGTCGTTGATCGCTTTGCTGGTGTTCTCATTTGGGCTGAAGGAGCTGATCGCTGGTGTTCTCATGGTCGCTGATCTAGTTGTTCACTTTGGCTGGTAGGAGTGTGTGAAGGAGCGTTTGGGCTGGTAGGAGGTGGTCGCTGATTGTGTGTGTGTGAAGGAGCATTTGGGCTGGTAGGAGGTGGTGTGTGTGAAGGAGCATTTGGGCTGGTAGGAGGTGATGTGTGTGAAGGAGCGTTTGGGCTGGTAGGAGGTGGTGTGTGTGAAGGACCGTTTATCAGCCCACTGAAAGAAAGTAAATCCCCTAAAAATGCATACATAATGAACATTTTGTACCTTGGGCTTGTAAAGCAGTTGGCATTTGGATTTTAAAATTATAATAGCCTTAGCTAGATGTGTGATAATACATGCTCACTGCTAGCCCGAGAGAGATTTGTTTCTCCCAGAAAAGCAGTATGCTTATGTCAGGGATTTGTATTCAGAAATGTGGTTACTATAGCTACATTTTGGTGTCATGTCACTAGCGACTTTAATAAGATAGGGTCCCTAGATATTTTGCATGATGAAAATGACATATTTATACTTGTGCATCTATAAGATGTTCTAAGCTTCACATATGCTGACATAAGGAGGTGGTGTGTGTGTGTGTGTGTGTGTGTGTGTGTGTGTGTGTGTGTGTGTAATGCCCCAGTTACTATATACTGGTGGCTAGAGAGAACAAGTGGTGGTGGGTAGAGATACCCAGGCTTGAACCCTGTACCTTGTATGTAGGTGTTAAGGACCTGAATTCCCTACCCACCACCATATATACCATTTTTGCCTCATATTTGATCTAATCAGTTCCTCATAATATCTGTGGTTTCTAAATGCTGCAATGCTTGATATTTGATGGTGCAGTGGTAGCATTGTTGCCTCACAGCTGCAGGTTCTCAGGTTTGATTCTTTGCTGGGGTACCTTCTGTGTGGGGTCTGCATCTTCTCCCTGTGTTTGTGTAGGTTTGCTTTTGTGTCCTCCTATGCTACTTACAAAGACATGTCTGCATTATTTCTTCCTGGGCCTCTGCTGAAAATTGTTTTTTTGTTCCAAGTCAGATTGTCCTGATTAACAAATGTTAAATAAAATTGACAGGCATCTGAATTTCAGACTTCAGGTTTCTGAATGTTTAATTCCTTACATATTTGATGGTGCAGTGGTAGCATTGTTGCCTCACAGCTATAGGTTTTCTGGTTTGATTCTTGGCTGGGTGCCTTCTGTGTGGAGTCTGCATCTCATCCCTGTGTTTGTGGGGATTTGCTCTGGTGTCCTGCCATTTTACAAAGACATGTGTCTGCAGTATTTCTCCCTGGGCCTCTGCTGAAAATTGTTTTTGTTCCGTCAGAAGTAAAATTCACAGGCATTTGAATTTCAGACTTCATATTCTTCAGAAAATACATAGTAACACAACCTTTTATTCTAGAAATTTTGTCAGTTTATAAGATGAATATTTGAAATTTGTCCTTATTTTTGGGACTGTATTACCCCATTATTGGCTTTGTCCAGGTTTTTTGTGCTAAGGTTGACAACTATAGCAAGAACTGAATTCACTGAATATGTCTGAGGGCTGTATTCCCTCATTACTGGGTTTGTCCAGGTGTTTTGAGCTAAGAGGTTGACATCTATGGTGAGAACTGAATTCATTAAATGATAGCCATTTAAGTTTCAGTCTTCCTCTCCTTCACAAAGCAGCTGATTTGGCGTAGTGGTATGTTGCTCTGACTGTTTTGCACAGGGGCCTTGGCAGTAAAATGTATGGTGGTAACACAGCATTTTATTGTAGCAATTTTCCAATATTATACAAGCAATGTGTCCCTGGTTTTTGGCCTTTTGACCCCCCCCCAATAAATTTGGCTTTTTCCAGATTTCTTGTGCTGCGAAGTTGAGATGCAGTTGAGTATTGAGTAGATTTTACAAGGAGCTGAGAGCTGTAGGGGAAGGGAAGTTTAGTGCTGCTTATGCTAAGTCAGCTTGCATTATTAATAGCACAACAGGTTGTGTACTTGCTTTTGATGCAGAAGGTTGTTGGTTCTACTCCCACAAGGGGTGAATGCTGCCATACTGAAAAAGTTAAGATGCTAACTATGAGCCTGTTATCAGTCTGCCATTCATTTCCTATTGCAACATGACTAGCTTATTTTTAATGTAATATAGGCAATTTATTCCTCGGGCATCAGACACTTTAATTTTTCGATGAAGCTATGAAATATAAAGGTGTTTGCTAGCAGCAACCTCTTCATTAGTTACAGATTTATTTAATGTGGAATTATTTAGATGACTTTTTTACTTCAGAGATTGTGCATATTTACTGATAATGGTGGACTGTAGAATTGTGCATATTTACTGATAATGGTGGACTGTAGAAGTTTGAGTAGACTTTTATGATGGAAATGTTCTGAATTGGGCAGTTTTGTCATTATTGGTGCACACATTTTGTTTCATTGTTTACTGGAAAAATGTTCAAAACAATAGGAAGGTGTATCAAAGAGCACATGTATGTTTCATATACAAGGAGCCTATGATTTGAAAACAGCCCAGAATTAATCTTTATCTGCCACTGGTAAAATGTATTTTCTTTGAATGTGGGTTTCAATGCTGTTTCAATGAATGTAAGTTTCAAGGGCAGAGAAGTTTTAATGCTAAGTTTGTTTAGCAGATGTCTTAGTGTTTGTGCTGTAAAATGCAAAATAAAACTTTCAAATGAAGTCCAAATCATCATAGAAGTAAATCAGTATGCACATTAGTGTTTATGGTAAATGGAGTGAAATAGCCAAGTAATGGATCATTGGAATGGCTGCAGGGGGAGGCTCCATTCGACCATGATTTTGTGAGGGGGAAGGGTGGCAAACTTAGCCCCAGCTGAACTACACCTCCCAACTGTCCAGATTTTCAAAGAATGAATAGATTTTTGCTTCTTATTTTTGGTTTGTTCCTCATAAAATTTGTGGTTTTCTGGCAAATCATTTAGGAATGAAGTCACTAAATAATGACACACTGAGTTTCAGACTTCATAACCTTCAGGAAAAATGCATGCTAAAATAAGACCTGTTGTTCTATCAACTGTTTCAGTTTATACAAGAGCAATTTTTAGTACTGTTTATATGTTCCCCCAATATATTTGGCCTTGTCCAGATTTATTGCATTAACAGGTTGAGAGGTACATACAAATAAATTGCTTCATAGAATTAGGCATAGCCAAACCTCTCAACTGTCCCTGATTTTGGCTCAAAATGTTGCTCTTCCCCTAATAATCCCTCTGCAAAATAGCAATTTTGGAAGAAAACATGGAGGGTTTACAATTAAGAAATAACTGTAATAATCAGAGTTATAGATTACTTTTATTTCAGAAATGCATGTAGATTCTTTTATTTTGTCAGCTGCTCAAGTTAGCAGTACTCATATTAAAGTGTCCCTTCTTTGACAGGTTCCCAGCTGTATTGTGTGGCTATTTTATATTTTTACATCACATTTTTGGTCCATTTTTCATAAAATTGTGTTTTTTGGCAAATTAGTGACAAATCAATAAAGACTGAAGCTAGAAAATAATGACAGACATTTAAGTTTCAGATTTCATAGCATTCAGAAAATTCATACTAATGCAAGACCTATTCTATTATCTTTCTAAGTTTATAAGAGCAATATTTTAAAAATTGTCCTTATTTTTGGGCCTTTGTCCCACTTCTTAGTATAGCTTTGTCCAGATTTCTTGCTCTGAGGTTGAGAGTTATGACAAATGTGTCAGGGTTATCACAGTCAACCAGAGACATTTCAAATTGTGACATACTTGTTGCACCCCCACTCCCCCATGTAGTGACTCTGGATGTGTAGAAGCAAGGCAAGGAGTAGTTATGCAGTGTAAATGTGTGAGTACCCCCCCCCATCCAAGGTAGGCACAAGTACTAGAGTGGCTTTTCATCTGTCCTTGATTTTTGCAGAATGGTCTGGTTTCTGTCATATTTTTTGTACCGTTGAATTATGCTTATTACTCAAAGTGCCTGTTGCTCTGTGTTTAAGTAGCAATACTTTAATGACCATCAGGTAAGCTTGGCTGAGATTGTAAGATGCAAGTAAACTTCCTTTAATAAGCATACTGTTAAAGAATTGCCACCATTGAAAGCCTTTCTGTTGTTGCCATGTAGAGAATACTTAACTAGATAATGTATAAGCCTTGGGTATTGAAATGCATATGACAGTATTTGTAATAAAGGACAGGATTACATTATTTTAAGAAGCTAATTACACTTGGAGACTTCCAGTCATCTCTGCAGGCTTTACCCGTAAACTAAACAGAATGCCAATCGTGTGGTCTATAACCTCTACAGTAATCCTTTTAAGCACTGTATCTTGAGCTTATTTCTTGTTTGCTTTTCATTTTTTACTTTGATCATGTTTTCCCCATGAAACAAGTAGATAGTTGTCAGGCAGCAGGTCTTTTTTTGGATAAGGAACATTTTTACAAGTGGAGGCATCAGAGATTTCTACTTTCAGCATGTTACTTGGTACTTTAATAAAGCTGAATATAAATTATAATTAGAATTGCAGTGCAAGAAGTGGTTTCAGTAGAGTGCTGCTTGTTTTTCTTATACTTGATTTTGACTGGCATTCCAGTAATGTATTTAAAGAGTACTTTATTTTTTCATGCCTCACAACCTTTTTGTTTCCATCTAGATATTAAGTACGCTGTCATGCAGCCAATGCATTAAAATATTTTTTTTCTTCTGCACTTCATTTTGTCTTGATTGGACTTGCATAATGATGGTTTGGCACACAGGATAGCGCATTTAATTAAAGTTACAGTTTTTGTGGTTTTGAGCATAGCCCCTCCCCTTTCTAGATGGTCACACCCCTTCCCATTGACCCCTCCCATTCAGCTGTCCCTTGCAGCCCCCCTTTGATTTGAAGTCACCAGCTGCCACTGAGTAGGCCTCAGGTATGAAAGATTCACACAGTCATACCTCTAAAGAATTATGATGTTCCCTGCATAACCTTAGTTTAGCACCATACCTTTGTACTGATAAATCATTTAAGACAGAAGTTAGAAAGTGATGACACACTTTGCAGTTTCAGACCTCAGACTCATTTGTGTCATAAAAGTAACTGAGCTTTCTCGCCCCCCCCAAAAAAGAAGAGGAATGTACCCTTGTTCCTGCCATAACAATAACTCAGCTATGCTAGCCCCAAAAGAACAGCATATGTCTGTTTGTGTCATCCAGTCTAGACATCATTTGTTGGCAGCTACATATCATATTACTCCCAGTTAATATCCTCTCACATGTTAAGGCAAATGATATAGAATCAGTTACACACTGCATGTATTAGATAACATGAATGATCAAGAAACACAGAAAGGTAACACATGGCTGTATATTTGTAAGCATAATTATGACAGGTTGTGTGATCACTAACTGCTCTATGTCCAAATATAGTGAAGAGAATTAAGTGTACAAATCATAGCTGATGGATTAATATTAGTGTACATTCTGATACATTTGATTGTGTGAAGAATGATTTTTCATTTCAGTGATGCAAAGCTGTTTGTGTGGCCAAGAGGACAAAGGCATCCCTCCTGTTTCCTGAAGCTGTATTGGTGTGAGGGTCCAAATCCTGACATAAGTAGAAATTTGTGATGTGTACCATGAAGTTACTATGCTTTTACAGATTTTGCTTATATGTTCCTTCGTTTTAGTATCTTTTTCTATTTGTCTTTTGATTCCAGTTTTGCGTGATGTGTGTGTCCCGAAACACAGTTGGTCTAAGCTTGTCTTGTTTGTGTGATGCACAACATTGCAGAACAGGGGCAAACCAGATTTCCTAGAAAGCAGACACCCAAAAGTAGAAAACGGATACTGTCAATTGATACTCTTAGCCATCGCAAAAAGCCGGTATGAAATACAGATGGGATCAGGATTTAGTAGCAAGCATGAGCAATGCACCTCGCATTTGTCCACTGCATCCCTGCACACAAACAGGCCTATCTTGCACGTGTGTACACTTTAACCATTTCACAAATCCAATGCTCATTGTACTATGGAATCATATATATGATACTTTATTTTTAGTGTTTATTGTCCAGGTTTTTGCATGACGTAAAACTACATGTGTAGACATTGCAAACTAAGGGCACAATATAACTATGTCATATATTTACAATACATTTATTTGTTCCCCTCAATCCACCCCAAATAAGCACTACAACCCTGGAGTCTAATTACTTTTTCCATAAATATATCAACCACAATTCAAAGTGATATACATAGTGTTCTCACTCATGAACCAGGCTCCATGTTGGTTCTCACAGTCTTGTTCTGCAAAACTCAAATAGCCAAGCATGCTCAATAAGGGTACTTGTCGAGTCACACAGCTAGGTTTCCAAACAGCCTACTGCTATTAGTCTACAAGCCTCAGATGATGCTATGAAGCAATGGGCGTATGCAGGCCTCCCAACCTCTTGTCTCCCATATGGCCTGTCAAAGTCATCTACTATACATTCACCAGCAGTCCTACTAAAATCAGATTTGCGCCATGGTGTATGCTGTAAGTTTTGTGTTCTGTAGTCTGTGTACTTAGATAGGAGTTCTATTCACACTACCATCAACTGTGTGTGTGTGTGTGTGTGTGTGTGTGTGTGTGTGTGTGTGTGTGTGTGTGTGTGTGTGTGTTTGTGTAGCAAACGTGTGTATGCCATAATTACCCCTACAATGGCATGGCTTGCCAGCTTTTTGATACTTACACAGTCCTCCACATCCATTTCATGCAGGCCTCCCGACCTCTTGTCTCCCACATGGTCTGTCAATGTTTTCTGCTATAAGTTCACCTGCAGTCCTAACAAAGTCATACTTGTGTCATTGCATGTGTGTTAAGTATTGTGTTCTGTAGTGTGTATACTTAGGCTGGGGTTCTATTATTACTTGAATCAAATTGTGGGTCAGTTGTTTTCTGTGTGTGAGAGCTGTTGCTGGACTTTACAGTGAGCCTTTTTACAGCAACCTGTGAGACACCCTTATCATGTCCTCAACAGATACGGCTGATGTCATCATCTATAAAGTGTTGTTTGACAGACCCCAAGTTGGACTTAAACCATGGTGCTTTCATTAAATGCTGTGTTCTGTAGTCTGTGCGCTTAGGTAGAGTTCTATTCTCACTGCAGACAAATAGGGGGGCTTGCATTCTTTTGTGTGTGTGTGTGTGTGTGTGTGTGTGTGTGTGTGTGTGTGTGTGTGTGTGTGTGTGTGTGTGTGTGTGTGTGTGAGTTATTGAACTTTACAGTGAATCTTTTACACCATTCTGTGTGACACTGTTACCTTGTCCTGGACAGGCACATGTCTGTTATTACTAGGTTTTACAGTAAGCAAAAGAAGCTGCTGTCTACACATACAAAATTGAGAACCCAGAACTGAATGACCACCCTCCTCAGCCTAAATAAGCAAATAAGACAACTTGTGCAATCTCTAACCCCAACCCTTATTTTCTCATTTTTTTCTTTCCCCCACAGCACTGCAGGGTAGACCTGGCCCACGAGATCCACCTCTCCACTGGCTATGGCACCAATGTCCAGCTCATCTGAGCCACAACCTGGCAGCACCCTTTGTGCTACCCCTCCATTATCTGGTCCGTCTGGTTCTACTGCCCCAGAGGACAGGCCTGTGATTCCCTCCAGAATTAGTTTTAGAGGGGTAATTTTATCAACCCAGAAGAATTGCTGGGGATGGTGCATAGGATTGTGTTCCACACTGTGGGCACATACCTACACCAAATAAAGACACTGCTCTCCATCATTGTATTGAAAAACACAAGGAGACACAGACATCAGACACTGCAGCCATCAGCACAGTGAGGTGACAGTGATGACAGTCCAGTTGGTAATGACTCAATTCTCACAGTATCTGGCTTGATATCCATGGGTTTGCAAGGTCCACACCCTTACCCCAATCATGGTGTTCACCCACCTCTTGTGTTCTTCACAATCCCTGTCTATTGTCTTGTATGTCCTGTCTGCCAGCAATAGCTTCCTCACCTGTGTTCCTTCCCTAAGATTTCTCTCTCTCTCTTCACAACAAAAATAGTGCATTTGTCCCCAAAAAAAATTCCCATAAATAGCTCTTCATGTCACACACATGTCTACTTGAAACACATGATTTGGTCCAGTTGCCTATACAGCATGATTACGTTGTAGTCACCTCTCTCTCTGGAGGTGACAGTCCAAATTCAGCTAATCTTCTGTACATATGATATTTTTTTCAGGGCACATTCTCAGTATATGTCATATATTCACAAGACATACATGTGTCATTCATCCCCACCTCAAGCAATGCAACCCTGGGGGATCATTATTTTGTACACACATATATCAGTCACACTACAAAATTTAATATATAATACTGAGTGCTCCCTTGTGGACAGGGCCAGTTAGTGGTGCTGACAACCTTGCTCTACTGTACTCAAAATCAACTCTGCTCACTAAGGGTACTTGAGTTTTTACACAGCTAGGCTTCTACACACCTAGGACACACTGTACACTTAGATTACTGACCTCATATGAACCTATGAATCTATGTGCCTATGCAGTTGCTGTTGTCCCCCACATGGCCTGCTGATGTATTCTACCATAAGTTCACCTACAAACATGTAAAAGTCAGATTTGTGCTGTGGTGCTTGTGTTACTATGTGCTGTAGTCTGTATCCTTAGATAAGTAGGGGTTCTGTTCTCATTGCAATCAAGTGTGTGCGCTCGTGTGTGTGTGTGTGTGTGTGTGTGTGTGTGTGTGTGTGTGTGTGTGTGTGTGTGTGTGTGTGTGTGTGTGTGTGTGTGTGTGTCTCTACTCAGCAGAGTAGGTATGCTGTCCTACAGTTTCTTCTCCAATGATATGGCTTGCTAGTCTTTTCATACTTGCAAATGCCTATACATCCATTTCATGCAGCCCTCCCAACTTCTTGCCTCTGACGTGGCCTGCTGATGTAATCCATTATAAGTTGACCTGCAGACATATAAAACTCAGACATGCTGTGGAGCTTCCATATAGTACTGTTTTGTAGTGTGTATACTTATATAGGTAGGGGATCTGTTCTCACTGCAGTAAAGCATGTGTATGCATGACATATGTTACTTGACATTACAGAGGTACCTATACACCAGCATGTAGGACGTTGTTATCACCAGATGCTCAACAGACAATACTGATGTAATCAGCTATATCAGATTATTGCAAATACAACTATCATACCAGGCCAGGATCAGACACTGGCCTGCAGCCCAGACAGATGTCACCTTAGGCTCATAGGAAGTTACTAGGCAGAGGGCAGGTGACAGGTATGGTTTGGGATATGTCTGGTGACGACGTGATGGGGGGTGAGGTTGTCCCCAGACTGTTTGGTAACAGGTTGGTGATGTCCTCAGAGTCAGTATGAGTGCTACCATCCACTACTAGTTGGCACTTTTAGATGCCTGACATAGCTAAAGAATGTCTCCTGATTATCTTTAGCTAGGGATTCTACTTTAGTTTTGTACATGGCTTTAGGGGACTTTTCAAGGCAGTTAATTTCCTTTTTCAAGCTGTGGAGGGTGTCATTCCTCTGCTGAGTCAGTTCCCTCTTGTTTTTAGATTATTACTTTCTTCCACTTACTATATAACCTATGTATTTTGATACCCATCAGGGTGGCTTGTTTTCTGTGAGGAACTTGCTTTGATCCATTCGCGTTCAGTGAACTCTGTCAATTTGTATAGGTGTTTATACAGGCCACTTGTGTACACCTCTGTATAGCAGTCATTGTTGACAGTGGTAGCAGGGGGGTTGCAACTCTTTATGGCATCAGTCAGGAGGCTATTGTTTACTTTGGAAAAATGTCATCCTTTCTTCTCTTGAGGGGTATCGGGTATGATTGTGAATGTGAACGAGACTGAACTGTGGTGTGACCTGACCAGGGGGGCCAACACACAGGGGTTAATGCAGAGAACCACTATGTTGGTCAGTACTAAGTCTAGAACATTCAAATCCCTTGTGGAGGTACAGACTATTCTGTTACACAGCATATGTATTAACAAAGTCCAGAAACCTTAGGATGAGTGTGTTTGTGCACATACATGACTCCAAATGGTTGGAAGGATTGTTGAAATCACATATGACCAAGGTGTTTAGCTGTTTAGTGAGTAACTCAGTTAGGTTCAAGTAGGCAGAGTGCTCCTTGTGGTTCTTGGTGGGGGACAGGTAGCTATCAATGATATGTTAGGGGGGTTTGCGTACAGTTTGTTGGACTTGGAATAGCTACAGAGTCATACTCTTTGACATGTCTTGCAGTGTATTTGTTTTTAATGAAGATGTATATACCTCCGCCTTTGGTTCTTTCACGCTGATTTTGATTTTGATATGTGAACATGTGGAAGGCATTCTAACCCTGCGTGACCAGGGTGCTCTCAGACATGGGCATCATCCAAGGTAAGGAATTCTTTCAGTGAGTGCAGTTTCTGATTTACACTCTTTGTATTAAGTGGCATAACCTTCAGTTTTTCTGTGGTGGATTATTTTACGTTGGGACTTCAGTTGTTCTGACATTGCCTAAAAAGGCCACTATGGGGGTGGAAAGCAACATGGACTATGACAGAGTCATAACAGTACTTGTTGAGTGACTTGAGTGCATGTATGGTCTGACAGACACTGGCACCTGACAGGCAGTTGACTTTAACCTTCTTCTTGTCCAGCCTAGTGAGGGCGACATCTGTGAGTGTCACTATGGAGTAACTTATGAGCAAGTCATTTGGTTTTGAGGTGTTTTGCCTGAGGAGCTTATTGGCTGAGACACCGGTGTGTGCATTATCTATAGTGGATTGCTTTGGGTCTGCACTGTGCGAAGTAGGTTTGCACTTGGAAGGTGTCCAATCTTTGTTAGGTTTTTAGAGAGTACATCCATGTATGTGGGTTTATGTGTTGTGAGCTTATGTGAAACAGTTGACATGTGTGCTGACAACATTTCATATCTGGTTTGTTATGTGAGATAATTATTCCAAATTCTTATACATAGAGCTTTCCCATGTCATATTTGTTTGTTTTAGCAGTAAGTGGTTGTCAGTATACATCAGGCAATTGCTCTTTTGCCTCATGATGCCCATGTAGATCAAACTGCCTGGAGACATGATGGGAAACTGTCTGCCCATTATGGAAGGTATATACTGTAGTAACTAATGGGGAGTGGGATAGATGGACCAAGTTTTGGTGTAAAACTAACTATTTTATGCAGGGCTAGGGTTACAAAAATGTGTCAATGTTTCTCAATGCACACCTGAATTGCTCTCAGGGCAGCAGTGCAAGCTCTGAGCAGCAATGGTAAACTGAGTGCAAACACCCCAAAACACAATGCTGGAATACAAGTGAAGTAAAACTATTTTAAACAAGGAAAGCCCAACAGTGAACCTTATTCCAGCAATCCCCAAATCAAATGGGTTCTTAGCTACACAGTTGTGCACAAGGGGCAGGGGGGGCCTTCTTAATGTAAGAGGGCTGATTTTAGTGCTTCAATGATACCAAACAGTCTAGATTTAACACACCTGAATAGAGCCTATGCTATAAAATGCAGAAGTCCTAGAAATCCAATGTGCAGAAAATCATAATCACAACATAAGAACAAACATTTTAAATGAAGCAGCAATCCAGTAGAGTACTTCAACAACAGTGTAGACAACAAATCTTCCTAGTGTGAAATAAGTGGTCTGGAACACAAGTGCTTAAATAAGAACTAAGACACTTTCAAGATATTAGACACAATAAGCCTTCTACCAGCAATTTCCAGCTTTGAAGGGTGTAGGCTATCCACTGTCACAACAGTCTACAACACAAACCCTTCTAATGAAAAATAACTGGTTTTGAGGCAAAGTGCTTAAACCATAACAAAAATACTTAGAACAACAGGCACAATAAGCGATCAACCAGAAATTCCCATCTCAGAGGAGGAGAGGTTACTATCTTCTTCCACCAGAGTGTAGACTACAAACCTTTATAATGTAAGACAACTGGTGTGAAGTTCGCATGCTTAAAGCAAAAGTAATAGACTTTGAATAACAGGTACAATGTAATGTGATACTAGACAGATGACAGTGACATGTCTTTTAATCTACCCATTACATCATGTCATGGTTAGTAGGCCCTATGTTATCTTGATGAGAAAGCCCTGTGGTCTGTCCAGCTGCTGTATGTATAGCATTATACTGTATTAGTGATCTGATGAGTTTGACTACAGTGCTGTCATACAATGCTCAGATCTGCATGTGATGGTGTGTCTTATGATGTGCACCATACGTATGTACTAGAAAACATTAAAGAGAAAGGTTACAAAGTAATGACAAATATTGCAGTTCCATACTTCACAACTGGTACAAGAGAATACACTAGAACGTACTGTCATGATGATGCTATCCACTGTAATGTAAGCACTAATGTAGCTATGCACCCTGTGCATCAGAGACAAAGCTTTTGTATCCTTGAATCCAAGAGAGAGAAAACAGGGATATGGTACAGTTATCATCACTTGCACAGGTTGCTGGGGGCTGTGGGTCAGAAGGCCTAGGCTGATGCAAAAGGTCTGTGAATGTCCGTGAGGTCGAAAGGGAAGCAGGCTGCTGTGTGTATGTCTGTATGGGTCCTTAACGTGAAAGTGGAGTGTGAGCGTCTGCATGAACAGAACCAAGCTTAGTGCTACTTCTACATCTTGGTAAGTTAGACAGGTGTGAGCCATGCATGGTAGAGCTGGCAGTTCATTGTTGTCACCCCAACCACGGGAACTGGCTCTGCCATGAGTTGTACTGGCATCTTCATGCTGAAGGTCAGATGGAGTGCTACTACCTGAACATGACCAATGTCCGCTAAATGTGCTCCCTTCATGGGAACACCCAGGACCATTATCCCATGGCCTGCCACTTCTGAGTGTGGATATCACACTCCTCGATGGACCAGTGGAAGTACTGCCATGACAGAAGTGTGATGAGGAACACATGTTGGCTCTCAGCAGAGGTTGTGGCTGACCTATGCCCATGAGGACACCATTTCCCTCCCAGCAGACAATCCATCACAGACACTACTCATTCAGTGACAGACACTCCTTGGTCCATCACAGACACCCCAAATTCCAACATGTCTTTCATCCGACCCAGGGAATTGGGAACACAGTGGAGGCAGTCATGCATGTCAGATTGTTCCACATCCAAAGCCCTGAGCATTTGTCTGGAGTGTCTGTACCTCAATGATTGCCCTAAATATACTTTGAGTGACACAGTATGAGGCAGCTGCAGCAGATGGAGGAGGGGCAGCAGACCCCCTTCAAGCACCCCTATCAACACTCCTGTGTGGCACCTCACCAACACTTTGGCTACAGCCAGACTCAACAGGCACTGAAGCCACAGTAGCCAAACTTTCCAGCTCGATTTCATTGCCCTCCACCTGTTCTATATCTGTGGGCTCAGTGGACTAGGTATGCATAGGACTACTCGCTGTTTGGGGAAAAAGAAGGGGGTGGCAGGATGTCAATCTCTGTGTCAGATTCAATCTATGCACCCCCCGACTGTGTCTCAGTTTCACCACCATCATCATCAGTGTCTGATGAGACACTGACATCAGGTGGCACAGGGTCCACACTTCCACTGTCATGGTCACCTGTGATAAAAAGGGAGAATCACAGGCATACATTAATACCTCCAGTACTATGGTGCAATATATGCTAAACAACTAAAGTGCTGCCACTATTACAGACAGAACAGCAATACACACAACAGGCCTAAAATGACACATTAAATTACTAGAAATTGATCTGCAGTTCTGAAATAACTTGATTTAGCTTACCACCTGTAGGAGGCCTACATTGCTGGATTCCTTATGGTCCTGAAATAATTTAAGCAAGAGGTAAGGCCAACATAATTACATTAACAGTAAGACAGGAGGCACTACATGTACTCCTCTCAATCAGCATGATGTGTTACTTTAGCAAGAATGTGGCTGACAACTCCAAACTGAGCTTATCGCTGTACTAGTATTCAATCCCCTCCAAAAAAATGCAAGTGACACAGAAGTAACTATTATTTAAATTGTTTTACTTTACAACAATTTAATTGGTCATATAATAAAGCCTACCTGGAAGCTCTTCCTGGGACTGAGTAGGAGTTGCATACACATCAAGGACATATTGTTGGCCACTCTGCTGCGAATTGTCCTGTGTCAGAAGATTCTCCAATAATTACTCACTGGGGGTGAGAGGTGGTTCTGCAACAGGCCCACCCCCAGTTACCCTCTGGTCTTGGACAACAGAAGCTGCATGCCTCTGTGCAGATGTGAGCATGTTAGTGGCCCTGTGGCACACATGCTCAAAAGTATGGCAGTGGTTGACCATGGCATTTATGTTATCAGCGATTTGCTGTCATATCCTCAGCCTCTTTGGTATATTGGGATGACCCCTTCCAAGAAGAAGAAGAAGTAGTGCATCCACTATTATTATGTTTTCTGCCTTACTGAAGGAGGGTTTATGTCTCAATGACATTTTCAGTCCTAAAACACAACAGAATGATAATACACATAACTATCACATAACTACACAGCAACTGTTACCAGATAAAGCAGTTAAGGTAGGCAGTCAGTAGTACCCACTGGAAAAACAGAAGAATATGACATTTGTGAAATACTAAAACAGGCAGGAATAAGGATGCAAAACAAGGAAAGTAGCAAGGCAACACATCATTGTATGTGCCATATCAGTAACTCAGCTGTGCACCCCCCAAAAGAACAGCCTATTCTAGTTTGTGACATAACTGTAACTTCTCTTTGCTTTCCCCACCCACTAAAGAACAGGCACATGAACCATTTTGCTAATAAAACACATTGTAAATGCTAAGCATGCATTCAAAGGACCTGTTGCTGAAACATTTGTACATACGTATCACACAGCTTGCTATTTTCATGTATTGTCAATCATTTGTACCTCTGAAATGGCTTGACAGACATGGCCATGCCATCAGTACACCTCTACGTAATGCATACAGATAACAGTGTAAAAGGTTTTGCTTCACATTATTTATTAATATATTATGGTAGATGCATTATGTTGTTAAAAAATGACAGCATACCTGCTTAAGTTCAATATTCCTCTATAAAGATAGCTTGGAAAATATTTTGCTTTGCTGAACATGTAGCAAGTGCCCTCACCATCAGTTTGGCTAGCTTCACTTTTCCCTTTCTGTAATGGAGTATGTTATTAATGGACTGCATCTGTGTAGGCTCTGTTTCAGAGATGCTAATTACAGCATAAGCAGCTGAATTGCATGCTAATCAACCAGTCTGGTGGAGCTATTCAAGAAGTTATAAAGCAACCATATAGACTCCATGTTGGTTTTTCCTGTGGATTTCAGAAGTAGTGGAGTACAGACACAGAAGGTCTACACAGACAGAATGTTAGGAGCAGCTGTTACTGCTTAACTCCATTTTTATGTGCTTCAGGCTGTAGGAAATGCTGCTGCTGTTGCCAATAGACATACGCTGAGACAGAGAAAAGTTTTCAGGTCACATTTAACTTATCACAACATACATGACATGGACAGACTGCTACAGGACAAGGACACAATACAGGATCCCTGTGACCTCTGCTGGCCTCAATTCAGAGCTACAGCCTTTACTTCCCCACGTATTGGCTGTGTGCTGCTTACATCACACTCAGCCCTGAACTAACACTGTGGCAGCTGCTGCATTTACAAAGTAAGCACTGAACATGTACTGTACTGTATAATAATAATTTATTTATTTATTTATTTATTATTTATTTATTTATTTATTTATTTATTTATTATTTATTTATTTATTTATTTATTTATTTATAGTTTGTTTGCCAGGATAGTCCATTGGGCCACAAGGAGCCCATTTTCAATGCAGTCCGGGGGAGAAAAGCTCCAGAAAATTACAAATTACAGCTTTAACATGAGTAAGTTATTAGAGAAATGTAATGTGCACAAATGAAGCAAAATTAAACAAATAGAAAAAACATATTAGTAGAGCGCACATATTGGTACAATTCAATAAGAGTAATATTTACAAACAAATTTTTAACAGTTTAACATATTAACACAATGCAATAACAGAAACAGTCTAAATTTTTTAACAGTTATGCTAATTCATGCAGTTAATTTCTAGGCTACTGAATTGTACCATTCTAGGAGTTATGCTAATTCCTAGAGTTTATTAGGGGTACAAAACAATGGGAGGCTATTGTGAGTTATAGGCTTAGCTTATAGAAAGTAGCTACAGTGTAGGGAGATTATGTGGGTTTGCAGCTAGAGCATTCCCATAGTGAAGTTAGGTGTGTGTGAAGTAAGGTTTTGAATGAAGAGAGGCGGCTGGTGGTGCAGATGAGAGGTGAGAGGGAATTCCAATGGCGTGCTAGAAGATTAGGACATTAGAGGTTTATGTAGTTCAATTAGATTTTGGGAATTAGATCTCAAAAGTCTATTTGGTTGGTGCATTCTAAAGGTGGTGGCAAGAGAGGGACAGAGACAGGGGGTGAAAATAAGTTTGTGTGCTTGGACAAGTTGAATACAGATGAGGTAATTGGACAGCTCAATTCAATTCAGTTGGTGTAGGGCAGTGCAGTTATGGGAAGTGGAACTATGGCTGATTGCAAATTTCATTATTTTATTATAGCAAGAGGAGAGTTTAGTCTTGAGGGAGGATTGCAGGTTAGTAAGGATAGAGGCACCATATAGGAATGATGGTATAAGGTAAGTGTTGGTGAGGGTGAGCCTAGTGGAGGAAGAGATGTAACAGTTGTGGTGGTAAAGCATGCCTATTTTTTGTGTTTTTTTTATATTTACTTGTAGATGATTATCATACTTTAGCTGGTCATTGATCAGGACTCCTATTAGTTTATCATTGGAGACTATTTCAAGAGGAGTATTATTTTTGACAGGTGACTGAGAATGAGGTTTTATCTAGGCTGGTGGTTTTGGAAGCAGTGAACATCATAAGTTTAGTTTTAGTAGCACTGAGATAATAAGTTTTTTGTTTTTACTTTGTTACAAAGCATTTTAAATTCATTAAGGGTGGTGATAGTTTTATTTTTGGAGTAGCATTTCCAGGCTTTATCCCAGAATTGCATGGCTAGTAAGGTATTTTTGGTTAGCCAAGGTATAGGATTGCTTCTTATGTGTTTTGTTTTCAGAAGGACAAAGGAGTCAAGCAAGTTGAGGAAAGTTGAGTTAAAGTAGGCAACAGCATTTTCTAAGGGAAGGGTTTTTAGTGGGTTCCAGTTCATTTTTTTAGTGCATTTGAGAATGTGCTAGGATTAAAGTTTTGAGTGAAGGTGTAGGTATGAGTTAGTTGTATGGAGGAGGGAAGACGGTTGACAAAAGTGGGGAACTGCTCACATTATCGTCGGACAAAGTGCCACTATCACAGATGTAATATGGATGAGAAACTAGAATCCAGTCCAGGGTGCTTCCAGTAAGGAAGTTCTTGGAAGGCAGAGTTGTTGAGTTAAAAAGCTGAGTGAAGTTGTACAAGTTTATATTAAGTGAGTTTGTAGGAGATTGAAATGATGACCAGTTAATATTAACATCACCCAGGAATATAGTTTCATTAGTGATGTGGTTAGAGAACCAGGAGAGGATATCTTCAAGGGTTGAAATATTGTCTCCAGGAGGGATATAAAGGGAGACAATGCAAATAAGTTTATGTTTGTTTATATGAAGTAGGGCTAGAATTAGTTCTGCCTTGCCAAATTTGGGAATAGGTTTGGTATAGGGGGTAACTAAGTGGGTTGATGAGTAGAGGAAAGTGACTCTCTCTCCTTTTTTTGTGTTCTATCTTTCCTAATTATGGGGTAGTTGGGTGGTATTAGTTCAAAGTCTTTTATATGAGGTTTGAGCCAGGTTTCTGAGATGGCCAGAATATTTGGTTGGTTATGTAGAAGCCAGGCATGGAGGTTAAGAATTTTGTTGCATATGCTCTGAGCATTTAGAGATGAGAAATGGAGGGGTTTACCAGTTGTGGGAGGATGATGGGATTAGGACGTTGAAATATATGGGGGAGAAGGGCCAGGGTTTGGGTGAATGTTGTTGAAGAGAAGGATAGAGATAAGATGGCAGAAGAGGTATTTGAGTTTCTTGGTGTGAAATCTATGGGGTGTAAGCTTTATGGAGATGTGGCTAATATAGATGTGAGTAGAGTTTTTGGGGTTAGGTAAGAGTTTGTAGGTGAAGAGCATACTATTATTGAAGGGGTAGAGACTGGGTGATAAGCAGGTTGAGGAATATGTGTGCATCATGGAGATTGGGCTAGTTGTATGAAATGGGGGTGGGTGAGTTGCACTGAGAGGTTGGGTGAGATAGGTTAGGTAAAATAGGGTAATAAGCAGTGGTATTTGAGTTAGAAGTGAAAGAGGTTTGGTAGACATGATGACTATTCAGGATATAATGGGGAGTGAGTTTGGGATTAAGTAGATATTAGTAAAAATTAAAAGTATGGGTTTTAGGTACCTGAGAAGGTCATACGGATAGTTTGTGTTAATGTGGTAGGAAGCTTTGGCATAGGAGGGTGCATTATAATGTCCCATATTCAATGTTAGAAGTTATGTCTGAGATGTTTTGGGTGTTTACTGGGTATGTTTCTATTGGGTAGTTGCTACTGTGTGTGAGTGCAAATGTATTGTAGATAGGTAGTAATTTGTAATGGGAGGGGTTAGTTATAATTACTTAAGCATATTTGGTGGTTTGAACTGGTGGGTGTGGCTTGGTCAAGTTTAAATTACAGGTATTGTGGGTGGGTGGGATATGTGGGCAGGGAGGGTAGCGGAGTGAGCCTGAGCAGAGTGAGGGGGAACAGAGTGGGATGAGCCAAGATCCAAGCAAAGACAAGTTTGTGTTTAACAAACAATCAGAATTGACCAAGGGTTGCTCTGAAGCTCTAAGTTATTTCTTAACCATTCCTCAAGTGGAAGAACCGGATAACCTTGTATCAGTAGGCTACTGTGGTCTCAATTTAAATTAACAAACACACAGTATTTGATCAGTTACGGATACTATTTGCTAACAGAAGGGAATAAAAGAGAAATGGAAAATGAGTGTGAGTGTGTTGGGGGGCTGCTTACAAGCCAAAGCAGCGTGCTCTCCAGGGGATAATGAATATTAGCTCAAACAGGTACGACACGTACACAAAGTTAACTTTAGCTGTTTGTGTTTTCAGACAGTTCAGGCCCGGGTTGCACTTTTCTTATAACAATGTATCCACCGGTCAGATAAAAGATAAAGGTGGTCGAGCAGCTGAATACTTAGAGTGGTGTTATGTCTAGAAAAGAGTACAGAGAAGAGTAAGAACTTTTGAGATGCAAAGATACATTATAAAGATTACAAAATAAACTGAGCAAATAGCTACTGCATACAGGACAATATATATTGAATCAACTACTAGTATATGCAAATACTGAGCCAATTGGAAAAACACATCAGTGAGAAGGGACTTCAGCTGACAGGTATGCAGTCACAAATAAAAATGTAGTGAGTAGCACTCTGTCCTGGGTCTCTAATGTGATTCTATCCACCACTAACACCACAATTATATAGAAATAATTAGACATCAGTATGAGCTGTCTACACACAACACATGTACAGGAATAATATTAAGATATGTCCTTATATTTCATCACTTGGTACAGCAAGCAACAACAAAGTGGGAGATGTTTACAGAAATGAATGTCACATGTGACAGCAGAGACATATTTGACTTGTATGTGTCCATTAGCAAGTATTAGGCCTCAGGCCTCAAAGCTTCACACATTGATACCTCCCAAAGTAACAATGATTACTGCATGCCCTCATTTTAGCATCATAAATTTGAAATGGGAAGTCATAACAGACAAGTTTAAAAGTAATGAGACTCATAGCAGTGTTCGGCTTCAACACCGTCACAAGATCAAACTGGCAGGGTACAAAACAAGGAGAGTAATAAGAGCAACATAGCCTTGTTTGTGCCATAACAGTAGCTCAGCCTGCTTCCACCCCCTTGAAAGAACATTATACCCTTGTATGTTCCATGACAGGAACCCACCTTTGCTCCCCACCCCCAAAACAGCAGTCTGTGTTTTCTTGTGGCATCCGACCTTCCATTAATTTGATGGCAAGTACATATCATATTGTCCCCAGTGACTATCCTCACACATTGTAAGATAAGTGATATAGACTGGCTTACAAACTGCATGTCTCTGCATACTGGTCAGATAACTAGTGAATGGTCAAGAAACACAGAAAGGTATGCCACAACTGTATATTTGCAAGGAATAATCATAGCAGTTTGTGTGATCAGTCAATGCACTACATCCAAATATATTACATAGAATACATTTTCAAATAATCATGCCTTGATATCAGTGTACATTCAGTGGCAATTTGTTGTGTGAGGAATTACTTCATGTATTTGCTGCAAAGGTGTTGTGGGCCAAAGATGGACATGTCCCCCCTCCTGTTTTTTAGCAGTGCATTGCAGTGAAAGTCAGGATCCAGACCTATGTAGTCACATCTCATGTGTACTAACAGTTTATACTGTGTATGTCATAGATTGATTTTCTGCATTTCAGTGAATTCTCCATTTTGTATATTTTCTTGCGCCACTGTTTGCAAGATAAACCACTTAGCATAAACAGCATTGGCTTTGTGCATCTGGTTTCTGCATACAGTAGCAGTGCACAAAGCAGATGAATGAACCACTCACATAGCAGACAGGACCCAGACAGGCAAACACAGACACTGGATGCATTCAATTAATACTATTGGCCATCTCACACATTTCCAAGCAGCGCACACATGCTTGCTTTATGGATAGCTATGTTTTTCCCCAATCCTTCCTGCACATTCCTGCCTTGATTTCACTTTATACATTCCCCTGCTTGCTCCTCATTTCAAAACAGTCTCTTGTATAGAGACTTGTATAGGGAATTTGAAAGAATCATCTGAATCATGAACACGTGCAAAATGGAGAGCTATGTATGGGATGATTTTCTTTTATGGGACAGGTGTCCCCCTTTTTTTGAAAGAGGAATGTTGGAGAAGGGCTGTAGGAATGCCTGGGTGAGGTAAGTTGAGCAGGTGAGGAAGCTATTGCAGACAGACAAGACAAACAAGACAAAAGACAGGGATGGTGAAGGACACATTAGGTGGGTGAACACCATGGATGGGGAGAGGGATGGGAAATCTAAGTCCCATGCACATTGAAGTGTTTGACAGTGAGAATCTAGTCCTTACCCAGTGGGCTGTCATCACTGTCACCTCACTGCACTTCTGGTTGCAGTGCCTAATGTCTGTGCCTCCTATGGGTGCTCTGCACTAGAATGGAATGCAGGCACTCCATCCATCAGAGGTGTGCACCAACAATCCTATGCACTATCCCTGGCAGTTCATCATGGGTGATAAACTCACCCCTCCGCCACTGCTCCTGGAGGGAGCCACAGGCCTATCCTCCAGGGCAGAACTACCTGAGGGTTGGGTAGTGCAGGGGAGCTGCTACCAGGTACTGCACCAGAGACTTGCTGGGCTATGCTGCTGTAGCTGATGCAGTGGGAGCTGTTGGATCCCATGGGACAGTCCTACCCTGCTGTGATGTGGGAAAAACAAAAAAATAAAAAATAAATACAAAAAAGAAAAGAAAAGAACGACCCTCCCCCAAAAAATAAAAAACACACAAAAAATAAAAAAGAGAAAAGTGTTGGGGTAAGAGAAAAAAAGGAAGAACATTTGTAACTTCATATGTGATGAACAAAGCATTGATATAATTATTTGCCTCTATTCTGTTACCTTTACTTTTAACACTACAAACTTCTAATAAATGTCTTCCTTACTTTTAAGACTACCCAGTTTATAACAGAGGCACACTGTAGTACAGATTGTAGCCACCAGTCTTTGATGTTTGCATATACTGCAAATATGCATGCTCCAATTATACTGATTACACATTACAGAAGGTCATTTGTGCCACTGGTATATATGTATGAAGTTGCATTACAATAATGATGAAAAGATAACAGTATTTTATATTTGGGAAGTGTGGTTTGCAGGAATGTCATTCAATGTGCATACAAGGAAGTTCCATTTCATCCACAGTGTTAACAAGGCATATAACACTTGTACACTCTGAGTTGTTTGTACATGTGTTAATTACATATTTAGTACAATGAATGGTCACACAAACATTTATGAGTAGTGCTTGCAGCAGTGCAGCTCTGTTTTCCCTTTGTATTGTGTTCATTCTTCTCTTATCTGAGCTGTAATCTCAGACATGCATTATGCAAGGCATTTTGTATCATTGTCCCAAAAATGTAGAGAATAATAAATAACAATAACGTTCAGTTTTTAACAAAAGCAGGGGAGTTTGGCTGTTAGTGATCAGAAACTGAGAAACGTGTGCTGTTCACTTCCATTTAAATCATTGTTACAATTATGTTTACACTTTGTAAGTGTAACCTGGGTGACACACCCACTGCAGGTAAGGGAGTCTTGGTTGCTGTTTTATCTTCTTTCTCCCTACCACTAATCATTCACAGTTGCAATACATTAGCAACAAATATTGAGGGAGGTGCCTGCACTACCTTTACATCTGATACACAGAGCCAAAAGTCTGGGGTTCAGCAGTTCTAATAAAGTCACACCCTATCGGCATCTTCAGCATGCTCACAGCAATCAATCTACTCTAAAAAGGTAACAGTGTAGCTAAGGAACCTGAAGATGAAGAGAGTTGTGTATGTGGACAACACAGAATAAAATTGCTATTACTTTTGATTTATCTGCACTGAATACTTCTGATCTTAGTAAGGTATTATTGAATTTTTAAATTACATACTAGATTTTCTCACTTTACTAGGAAAATATTTTTTTATATATATGCATTAGCAAATGGAACTTTTACTGTATGCACTTCTTAGAAGTTTACTGATGACATATTAATTTTTGTTAGGGCATTTTACTTTCTCAGGTACACAGCCTTATTAACTTTCATCACAAGTGTCATTGTTACAGCTGTTTACCTTACACTCTTCTATGTTATTTCAATGAAATGTAAATGTCCTATATTGTCAATGACACAGGGATGTTAGGTTTCTAAGATGACCCATAGACACCTCTAGGGGAATGCTGGACACAGAGGTGACTGGCAATCATATAAAAATTACTTTTCTGTTGAAAATGTGTACACATTTATAAGAATTTTTTTGAAAGCACTTATAACAATTGACTGATGTGTTATTCCTTGCTTGGTACAAACCGTCATTTGCCTGTTGTTTTGGGGTGGGGGTGCCAAGTTCCATTTGTGTGTTGCCACAACCAAAAACTTTTTTTTAAAGAGGTTTGCTCTTATTTCTTGTTGTGGATCAAACCCTGGTTTGTGTGTGACTATGATATGTTACAACCACATAACCTTTTATATTTTAATACTTAAAGTTTTGTGTTTCTCCAGTGGTTAATACTGAAAAAATAATAATATGTGTATGTATAAGCAGGCCTTTTATTTATGTGATATTTATGTGTAGTATCCTCTTTTTTGTTGTATGTCACCTAGGATTATGGTACCCAAGTTTCCCAATCCCCTTTCAGTGACTTCAAAAATGATGTAATTGTTAAAGCATTTAGGTGACATGGTGCCTTTCTGCTTGAGAGAGGACATGGGGATATGCCTAGCAGAATGCAGATTCGGAACTAGATAGTGAATGTTGTCAATGTCATAGGGGGCTACAGGAGGACTTATGATTGGGTGCATTATAGCACCAATGATATTATTTCATCAGACTGAAGGAGAGCAGCTTTAGTGTCCCAAGGACAGCTGGTTATTGAATTGGGCCTGCTACAGAGAGCTACCATTGACACCAAATGGAGACTTCCTGTCCTCTATCAGAGATCCGGAGAGCTCAGTGGAAAGATCACAACACCATGTGATTGGTGTTAGTGCTGATGTTTTAGGGAAGGCAAGTATGTCCCAGGATGAGCTTCCAGGTAAGCTTACATATGCCAATTTTAACATTTAATTGTATAGTAAAATATTGAAAGTAATAGTTCAGTTGTTTAAATTATTTTTTGAAGGTACCAGTTGATAAAGTGATACAGTTAACACATTCTGGCTAATTACCCATGGGCTTGGGGTGGATGTGTCAGCCAAGTTTCAGTTAAAAAATGGTCTACCTGTTGTACTGCAATTGATGATGATAGTGCCCTTACCTTTTAATTGAGTTCTTCTAAGACCATCCATCCTGACAAGTGTGGAGTCAGCTGCACATGGTGAGTCAAACATTTTTATTTTGAGTACTGATGTGCATTTGAAAGAAAAATGCACTGTGTGAGGTAGTTGACAGAAATGCATGTGTACTACTATACTGTCTGTGATAGTGGCATCAATGTTACTTTGTTATCATATATTAAATTGTAGTGTATGTATCAATTTCTTTCCTGTGTTTGTTGATTATTATCACAGGTGATCCTGACAGTGGAAGTTTAGGATTCATACCACCTGATGTCAGAGTATCGGCAGACTCTAATGATGATGGTGGCCAAACAGAGACACAGTCAGGGAGGTACAGATGTTGCATCTGACACTGAGTTTGAGTGGAACCTGTAGTACATGAAAAAATGTTTAAGATGATAAACTACCCTCATATTGTCAGTCTTGTACCTTTCCACTCGGTGTATCAAACATACAGTATATGCAAATGAAAGTCAAACACAAATGGACAAAACCCATGGCACAGTCATCATCATTTTCATAGAGTGGAGGGGGGCAGTAGGCCTAGAGGGACACCAAAGCCACATGGATGTCACTCATCAGCAGACATACCATCACAGACATTGGCCGATCCAGTATGTGACTCATCCTATCCAATGAGTTACCCACACAGTTAAGGCAGACATGCAATAGAAAATTATAACACAATACTGTGAAGTAACCATACTAATATGTACAGCACAGTAAGAACTGCCGTATGTGCAGTATAGCAACAGTGAAGTTTTAAAATGGTGTGCATTGTAAAAATCTTTTTTCTGTTGAATATTGAATTACATTCAAAATATGAACATGTAAGCAGTTTGTGCAGAGGACAAACATTACTTATGAAATAGTGCAGCGATTTGTAAAACAATTCCCTCCAAATAACTAGTAGTAATGCTCTTTCTGTATCCAATCAGTCTTCTCCTTCCACTTCCATAACTAAACCATAACTTTTCTATAATGTAGATTCAGCCCTCTGAGCACTGTGAAGATGTAATATAAATAAGGTGTGAAATCATTAGCATTCCTGAATACCAAAAAAAAAATCACTTGGTGTAGGGGATATAACCATGATGTATGTAGCTACATGGCTGCATCCACATGCCCTAAGACTGCAGGAAGGTGCAATAACACTTGTTAGCTACTAATGGCTTGCAGTAGTTTCTGATTGCTCGGACTACAACACCAAGCAATACTAAATTGACTATTCTCTCTGAAATCTTTCTATCATGCAGAGTAGACTTACAATAAAAAGGCATGATCACTTTTAGAGCTATGAGAACAACCCTAACAGCAGTGTCATCCTTGTACTAAGAGCACACTGTCCATCCTCTGCTTAAAATCTGTGTGAAATGCTAATCAGCTCTATTACACATTGAAACAAAGATGCAAATATATGGCCATGACATTGCATTTCTGTAGTTAAGCTGAGAGGAGGGGAAGATGGTCAGAAAATAAAGAGAAGATATAGCTGGCAGTGTTGGCAACCTGACATTAAAATGATAAGGACTATTATTAGTGTAAAGTATTAATCAACGTGACGTTTATCTAGACATGTTTGAGCAAATGAGAAACTAACATTTTCTAGTCCTGTGCTGATGCAAAGATGGATAAGGAAACACAACTGAATGTATGTTATTACTGCACTGAATTGAGTGTTCAGTTCTAGATGGTGTGCTGTCTGACAGATTTAATGCATATTGTCTGGGCATATGATCAGATTGTACCATACACAGATCTAGAAAACTTCACAATCCTGCCTTTTCACCATTATTCCCCTAGATTTGTTGCTACAGACAATTGTCTGATATTTTTTTCCCTTTTTTTGGTGTTCCTCATTTGTGTCTGTTTTGGCAGTGGGCACACTTGACTGTCAGCATTTCAGGGCAGTGACAGTCCACTGCCCAGTGTACAAACTGAGAAATGTAATTTGTCTTGCAATCAGTAGCTCATTTGATATTGTCATTGGTGTGCTTTGTTACAGCACTATGTGAACAGCCGTAAGAGATGAAATTCTGCATTGCATCTAAGTGTCATTGTATCACTCTGGTTAAATGAAATGATTTTAAAGAAACAGGAAAGAGGATGCAGGGTTTGAGGCCACATGCTGCCTGGAACATTTGCAGCAGATGTGAAATGCAGCTTGTGATTTTCTGTGTGGAATATAAATTGTTACTTATGTTCCTGTGTGGAACTTAAATTGTTAGATGTGTTCTTTTACCTTTGTAATGTTTACACTACTTAACAGAGCTCAAACAGGGCTCAAAGCTGAAGTAAACTGAACAATTTAATTTCTGTAATCTTTATTAGTGCAAGCATGTTTGGGACCGTGATATTTCTAATTAGTGATTGATGTGCACAGTTTGTATATCCGTTTCTGTGACAGAAGATGTAAATGCAGTCACTTTGGCCTGTTAGCACAGTCTCTGTAGGATTCAAATCTATACAGTGTGAAAGGACTACAGAAATTACTACTTGAGATGTGGGAATCACTTTCATCATAACTTTATATGCTTTTTTATGTTTCTTGCCTTGTGCACTTTCTCATGTAATCAAGCATACTTGCTTAAGGAAAAAAGTGAAACATTTTGGCAGCCATCTGTAGCACAAACGGACTTAACAACACTGGTTGCAAGTCACCACTGTGGACAGGACTGAGCGGAGAGCATTCACCTGTTATTTAGCTGTCTCTGTGGCACAGGGTGTAATTACAGTGACTTGAGAGGTATTACACAGATGATCTAGGGTTCAAATCCAGATTACAGTTTTATTTTTACAAAGGTTGTCAGAATGCAATTTTAACAAAATTTTGATTAGGAAGGTAAGATTGCATATAAGATAATGCTGCAAACAAATGGCTGTCATAATTATGCTTATTGCAGTGCATATTATTAATGCTTGGATCAATTAATTTTTGTAAGTAGCACATGCCATTACTGAGCTACATATGAAACACAGTTGAATGTGTGTGTGCGTAATTGTTTAAGCAGGGTATTTTTGATAGTGGAATGAAAATTAATGTGCATATCTATGATAAGCAGAATACCGAATTTAAAATCATCTTCACTCCTCCACAGCCCAGCTCTGTATTTAGGACAGTATGCTTTCTGAAGTATGTATGTATCATACTCCAACCTGTATTACTTAGCACATGGAAGTCTCTCCATCTGGCATAATTTGCAAAGTATAATACAGTCTCTTTCATGAGAATGCATTTCACAGAACTTCTTAAAGTCACACACATGCAGATCTATCTGAAGTATATCTCCATTCACATTGAATGAAGTTTATCTGTAATAAACACGACTGAAAGGGAATTCTCTTGTAGCACTAACAAATAATCACCTTTCTTGAAATGTGTTCATTATTTCTTTCTTATGTTTCTCTATTATGTTTGATTCCCACATTGGTCAACTAACTTTTTATTCCAGAAAGTTATATGCCAGGTTGAGCATCACACATGGCAAATCTAATTGCCATGTTTCACACCTTCTTTGCTGTTTGATAAAATGCTTTCTGCTTTGCTTACATATGCCTCAGTGTGCTTACCATATCACAGATTTAGTTGACAAGGTTGTCTGTGTTTGTGCACTAACCATTAAATGCAAAACTGGAATTTGGTACAAATTCATGCTTAGAATTGCTGCTTGACTTCTGCAAGCATGGCTGGTGCAGGACATGATGATGATGATGATGAATTTAGAACAAAAATATGCATATGTTGATGAGTCCAGGATATTTGTGGCACTCCTCATGAAGAGCTACAGCCATATGTTGCTGCAGGAAGACTATACTGTGTCTCAGTATAAGACTGAGGTCTGGAACAGAATAGCCAAGGCTGTCTCCAGCTGGCATTCCATGCACTGAAGAGAATTGTCGCCACCACTATAGTGACCTAAAATGGCTGAAGAAGGACCTCCTTAGATGGGTGGATGAGTTTAGGACTGCTGACATATCATGGTTGGGTAGGTATACTGACCTATGTCTAATAAATGATACACAATACAGTACCCAGCCAAGGCTGCTGTTTGATGTGCTTTCATGTCTCTTCTTGTCGTCTTCTCTTTTGTACATCTGCTGAAGACATTGCAGAGAACCATGAGGTGCATCAAAAAGGTTAACTCATGTCAGAGAGGTACAGGGTAAGTATCTGTCAGTTCTTATTGCAAGCCAAATAACTTTTGTAATTGTATGTAGTATGGCAATAATGTAATAAATAGTTGTATTTATGGTATCATAACATTGCAATTGATTAATGGTACAACAGAGCAAGACCATCCAATCATACTTGCATGTGGTAGAGGTGTATAGAGTGGATAATCATAAGTGTTTATTTTCTGAAATTATATAGTCAAATGATATGCTATGGATCTAATCACCCCACCCATTCTCTCTCAATTTATTTCTTTATTTTTTTGTGGGGGGGTGGTCATATTTTATATAGCTTAAAATGTTCTGTTGGCATACATTTCTTCTCACAATAAGCTGTAGAAGGTACTTCAGATGTAGTATTCCACCATCTCCTTCAGCAGAGATCTCTGTTTGCTCATAGAGTACCATTGCACAAATAGGGAAAGCAAGCACACTTCATTTCTGATTTGAGCTTTGAAGCTAACATTGAAAGGTATAAGAAAACACCCAGAGCATATGTATGTAGCATGTGAAGATAAAACTGATCTGCTGTAAATGTAATCAGAATCACATTTCCTATGGGATTCTTATTTGTGCAAAGGTCGCAAGGAAGTACCAATGAAAACCGTTAAACACTGGTACTTAACAATTTGAGTTCAACACATCAAAGTCTGCACATGCATGTGCTAACACTTTGCCAACACCTGTGCATATGCGCTTCCCACCACTGTGCTTTCGGAAGTGATTTGCAACACAAATAAGTATTGCTGCTAGATGATATTACTTCAGTACATGGAAATGATGTAACATACCCATGTGAAATGCAATGAACTATGTGGTTAACTGACCGCTTCATTCTGGACAGTTGGGTTTGCACTGCAGCACTGACCCTTACAAATGATATACACCCAAATACAGCCTGGACATACACAAATCATCATGTTTGCTTGGTGTTGATAGTGCACATTGCCCATGCATGAGTACATGCCATTGCTAATATCAATACCATTTATTAAGGTTTACATACCATCATCATAACTTGATGATTCATGAATGATTCATTGTCCATTCTGTGTTTCACAAGTATGTGTGTCTCATATACACAAGACAGATAGGTACATGTCACTCTCAGTTCTGCAGTATACACTAATGACAGCTTAGCTGACATAGGTCAGCAGTACATAGTATTATTGATCATAACATTGACCTTACCCAATCATATCAACAAATATGGATTTGTACAAAACCTTCAACATCATAATATCTTCTCTGACACAGAATGAGACACTAATCCTATTAGCCTTGGGTTAATTTTACACTACAGGGTGAGTCACATCAATTTCTGACCCATGTCCCAACATCATCTTCTCTGCAACCCCACACTAATGTCATCCTGTATAAAGCACACTCTCACACACTGAAAGTCAGACTTCTGTGGTGGTGTGTGCATTAAATACTGTGTCCCCTAGATTGTGCCCAAAGATAGGTAGAGTGTTCTAATCTCACAGCAGGCTGTATGTGTGTGTGGAGGTGTACAACTCTGATCTTAACTACTGCTGTCCACAATGCAGTAGTAGCCTGGCGATGATTTTACACTGCAGGCTGAGTTCATATCAAGTTACAGACCCCTCTCCCATCATTATCTTCTCTGTAACACCACATTGATTTCATCCTGCATAAAGTGCATTTCACACTCCACAAATCAGCCTTCTGCAGTGGCACTTACATTAAGTACTTGGTCCTCTAGATTGCATAGCTAATCAACTTGCTAGCAATCAACTTGTCTGTATGATGGTGGGTTTATTGCATCACTGGAGGATTAATTCAACAGGTATGCTCATTTGACTCTCACTCATGAAAAGCGTTTACATGGTTAGATCAATCCCACATCCCCTTTTCAGTCTGTCCATAAATGCATACTGTCTGGAACATACTGGTGATGTCATCATCTCAATATTGCACTCCCAGTCCACTAAGGTCAGGCCTCTCTTGTGGTGCATTATTATAATACACTGGTTTGTAGATTGTGTCAGCCAACAAGTAGGGGATTCAAATGCAGACGTAAGACCCTCCTGACTGTGTGTGTGTGCATGTGTGTGTGTGAATGCAAGTAAATGTCAGAGTATCTTACACATCTTAGTACTAACTGCATTTAGAATTAGCTGTAGAAGTAATTTTGCACATGCATCTCCTTTGCATGGGACAACTTATGTCATTCTTTCAAAGATGCAGTGTCGCTCACATCCCATCAGACTTCTCCTGTGGTGAATACATATTATATACTTGTTTGTAGATTGTGCTAATATATAGGTAGGGAGTTTGAATACAGGAATGACTGTCATATGTGAGTGTGTGTTATTTCCTCTTACTGTGCAGAACAGGCTGCAAATACATATGTGATGTATATCTTTAAAGTGTACTTGTGCTATGCAAACAATTTTTAGCAGAAACATGAAGGTAATGCACAATGGTGATGCCATACATTGAAATGTGCAGTCTCACAGTCATCAAATAAATCTGTATTTGCACTTGTGTTTCATCAAATCTTCTTTAGCCTGTGATGTTAGGTATATAGTTCAAATCCTGTTACTGCTTACAATCAGTGTACATGTGTGTAACAATATTGTCACCCACATGTGGTATGTTCATGTCTAGAGGTTGTTTCTTGTTACAATAGTTTATTCTGCATTTCATTTTGAAGGGCTGTACTGAAAACTGATGCTGTCATGTGAACAGATTGTCATTCCATAACACTTGTTGTGAGACACCTTCTCAGGACTGAGGACAACAGACAATGTAATGTATGTTGTTGCCTAAGTAAGGCATGTGCTCCAATATGGTATTATAGCCACATTGCACATAATTGTTGTTCTACCATCACAGTGACAACAGCAGGGGGCTACAGATGTGTTTGGGTATATGCAACATTGTTTGACATACTGCAAGAATATTTCTAAGTAATTACAGGGACACATATTCCCTGATACATAAACATGATATAATACTTTCACATGAGCACACACATGACAATTGTCAATGCACTTATGCCCTGGTACATTCACTGATCCCATTATGGTGCTGATTTTCTCAAATTCCCTTTCCCTTTACTATTGGCAAATCTTATGATAATTTGTTATTATTCCTGCAATACAATTGCTTGTTAAATATGTTACCTCTGTTGTATTTACTATTTTAATGTATTCATTGCATTTGTAGCCATGTTATGTATTGTTTCTTGTTAACTGTGGGGATTTGGTCCTTGGGCCTGCACTGAAAATTGGCTGATTATGGCCCTCTGGACTATCCTGGTGAACAAACTCAGAAAAAATAAATAAGTAAATCAATAAATAAATGCTTAGGCAAGTGCTCTAAACCAGCAATTGTGGGACTAAGCATTTGTGTCCTTAACTCTTCTGCAGGAAAGACATCCACCCCAATTATAATTTGTATGTATAGAGTGGCAGAAGCCTCCCCCATCAATTTTATCAGATAAAAATTATGGGCAGATAAAGTACAGCTGATTGAATGACTTCATACATTGTTGAACAGCTGTGATCACAGTTCCCCTGTGGCAAATGTGATTAATAGCTGTTTTGTTATTTGGGGAAGCTATACAGGTTGATGTTTAATTCTAGCATAAGGAGTTATTTTGGGTGAACGTACTGATGCCACACAACAGCCTTTATACCACATCAGTCATAACCCTTGATATGTTACATGGAGACATATGAATGCAGCTTTGGATTTCCTGAAAGTGCACATTTGTTCTGACAATGTAATGATGGCACAACCCTCTGGATGCTCTTAATATACACACCAGCCCTAGAATGGAATCAGAAAAATTATGTGGCATTAAGAAGGAGCCAGTAGGCATTGCATTCACTGGGGCAGTAAGATGATTTTAAAGTATGAAGCAATGGGGGATATGCCGGAAAAAAATTGAAAATTCCCCTCTCTAGTATTCAGCACTCTCTTAGAAATTCTGCACTTACACTCCAAATCTATCACACACTTCATGCATTTTATTCAGTCACTGTAATTCAAATAAAATACATTCAAACAGTAACAGCCTATTTTCTAACTGCAGCAATACCCTAAGGATTGGTTGTTACAGCTAAAAGATGGACCTTCCTGAGGTGGAAAGGCTCTCCATCTGGGATCCGTATTGAAATGTTGACACTCAAAATGGCAAATGCAGCAAGTCACAAAAAAAAGAAAGATTGAAAACACGGGAGAAGAACGAATCTCAAATTTTTTTTTTCTCCTTAAAACTTCTTTTCACAGGAGGGGAGCAAGGCCTGCACACCCCTCAAATCTATATATATGAACTCTGAGGATTACATACCTCTGAGAAAATGTAATATTCTGAGAAACATTTCAAATGGTTACCCCCCACCTGTGGTGCTAGAGATCACAACAACTCTTGGTTCTGTTATTTTTCTGTTAATGCCCGCTCTATTCAGGCATTATCACTTGCTTACCAGGCACTGGTCGGATCGCAAACAGAGTAATATGTACAGTCCTTGAAGCCTAAGAAGGAACAGTATGTTACTCTGCAGGAGAGTATGAAGATTAGAGACAAGGACTGCTGCGATTAAAGAGATACTGATGAGGTTCAACCTTTTTTCTGTGAGACAGAGTAAAACTGCATGGGAATGGCACTATATATAAGGTGGATTCCAGTGACAATCATGATGCTCGAAACTGCAAGTCCCGAATAGCCAAAAAAATAAACTTGTAAGTTATATGTTGTAAGTCGATTTCAAAACTTTTTTATTTCACCATTAAATTGTTTTGTAGGAGGGTTCTCCCTGCACCTCTGTGATAAGGATTATCTGCTTTCAAACGTCTTCATCGTATATATATTCACTCTGAGGTTAATGTACTTCAAGGCAGGGTGAATATTCCAGGGTATAGCAAATACAGACTTAGTATATACATCCCCTTCATTCCAATTTGTAGATCTGCTATTACAAGGATCACAAAAACAGACAGTGCTTCAATAGATGTCCAAATAATGCAATAAAGGGCAAATGTAATAGCATTAGATTTGAAGGAAGAGGTAGGAAGGAGGTAACATGATTGCTAAGTCAAGGGACACCATCAAATTTTGATAGAAGGAAATAGTTTTTCATAGAAAGAGTGGTTCCTTAGCAGAATCAGTTACCAGAAAGGGAGGCAGAAGGTGTGGCAGCTTGGCCTATTTAGCAGAGTGGGATTTAGTAGTGGAAGGGGTAGAAGAAGTGATGCTGCTGGTTTATACAAGCTGAAAAATGTACAGAACAGAGAGATTCACAAACTCATTCTACCTGCTATTCCATGCAATTAAATGTAGAGGTTGTGATTGTTGTTATCAGACTGCATCATAAGCAATAATCGTTATTAGTTTAGGTATGCACTGGTTGAAACTAAAACATTCTGTATGTGATAAGAAAACTGTAAATGTTCTGCCAAACTATATAAAATAAAATAAAAAAAACATAAAATGCACATAAACTTGCAGTTAACAATCTGTCCAAAATTAAACTTAGTCATCAACCTACTGTTTTATTGTATTTATTTATATTTATGTTTGTATAATGAAGTAGAGCACTGAGCAAATTAACCATTTTCGGGCACAGCCTAGGTGAATAAATTCGTGGAATATATTATATTTGACCACATCTCTCTCCCTCTCTCCTTTCACTGGCTGGTGTGAGTAATCACAAAATTATCATTTTGCGAAATCCCTCCCCTTCAAATATTTAAACTTATTGGCCACCCTACTGTATTCCATAGTACCAGAATACAAAGGTACCCACCCTCTTTCAATCTATCTTGCTTTTTTAAAAATAGTAGCTCTCCACTAAAACTTAACTTTTTAGACAGCTAAAACTTAAGTTACCTAATTTCATATCTAACTGCTTAGTGCACACTGCAGTGTTTAGGATAAACATTTTTTCCCATCTTATCTTTAAGCATCTATTGCAAGATCACCAGTTATTGCAGAGCCCACATTCTGCCTCTCAGTAGTCATCTTGGGATTAGTGCTTCTGTTTTCTCCTAGTGAGATAAGAAGTACAGGGATATTATTTCTTGGAAACTGCCAGTCATCAGAAAACATAATAACTGCTTTATGGGTGACAACTTGGAATCTGTGCTTATATTCTGATCCTGGTGAGAGGAGGAGCAGAGTGCATTGATTCCTGACTGCTTCTGATTGGAGAGTGAGTGTCTGTGCTTAATGTACATGATTGGTCTGGTTGCTATTTGAGGCATCATCTGGGGCAAGACTGTGGATCACCAAACAGGCCGTGGCCTGCTTCTCTTCTTGGGATTGGTGGTAACATTTTGCTTCTAGTGAGAGAAGAAGCAAAGGGGCATTGTATCCCAGCAGCATGAAGCTGTAGTGAGACCAGCATTAGTGGTAGCCAGGCAGTAGCCATTCATGCGACTCCCCTTCTTTCATCATTCTTTACAAGCTCATTATTTGTTTTCAGTAAGTACTGCTTGATTTGTTTCTAACTTCAGAATATATGCCTAAATTCTTTATCCTTAAATTTTCAGGGTCTACATATTAGTTTCACCTCAAGTGTTTGGCAGCACTCTGTGCAAACTGAGACACCTTGAGTGACATTTTTCCTGTAAAAGCACAACTGAAATTTCTCCACTACCTAGTTGCACATTACAGTGACAAGCACTGTCCACATAGTTGCAAACCGGATGCTCCTGACAGTGATTGATATTCTCACTCCAATTGTCTAATCACTAAACAATGGTTTGTTGCCATGGATATGAACTTTCCTACTGTGTCCATTACCGGTTTGGTGGATATGGGCATCCTGCGGCAATGTAGAAATTCCTCATTTTTACTGGCAACCAGTTAATATGGTATATCAGAGATGTATTTACACAATGTCACTAGAGGCAAAGTTCTCACATAAAAGTACTCCTAATGTCAGTAAGGTTGTCAGTAGTATACATGCTGCACTCATCACACACAATTCAAAGCAGACATATAGAACCACATATGCTGAGGCACTTACATGTAACCTTCCTAAACCACAAAGACCTCCTAGATGAAGTACACATAACAAATACCCTCAGCAGCCCCAAATGCGGTCTTTCAAAACAACACCCACATCAACACATAGAGCTATATCTCATGCAGCCTCTACCTCTAAGCCCATAAGGCAAGTCACCACATAATCCAACATTCTAGTTATTGGACACTCCATCGTGAGACACACTGATGTCCCTCTCACCATGCTGTGTAAGGAGAAAGCTACAGTCAGTTGCTTATCAGGGGCTAGGATCCACCACATTACGCATGCACTCATGTCATTGGACCACATTTACCATTATGACTCAGTCATAGTCCATGTGGGAGTAAATGACTTGAGACATACCTCTCTAGACTATATGAAGAGAGACATCATGGAGCTCTTGGAATATGTGTCTCAGGCTGGTATGAGCCTAGCAATGAACAGCATTTTACCTTTTCCAAGGATGATGCCATGATTGACTTTAATAATTGGCTTAGTTTCTGGTGTCATTCTAAGGGGTGTCATTCTAAGGGGGTGCAATATTTGTCAGCATGGAAGGAGATGGTCAACAGATGCTACTTTGCCAGGGATGGTCTGCACCTTTCCCCTCTAGGCTTTCAAATATTATCTAAATATAGTACCTTTTTTAGGCAATGCAAAATGAAAGTAATTCCGACATAGCAAATCAAAACTAAGAAAATCTAAATGTATTACTGCTCAGTGCTAGGAGTCTAAGCAAAAAACTCCACTCCCTAGAAGCTCTCTTTACCCTAGAGAATGCTGATGTCTGTGCAGTCAATGAGACATGGTTTAAAGCCATGGAGAACACACTAAGAGTGCAAGGTTATAATGCATTCCACACATTTAGGCCAGCTGCTTCACATGCAGGGATTAAAGGTGGAGGTATCTCTGTTTACATCAAAAATAAATATACTTCAAGCCTGGTCAAACAGGACAATGCACTTGAGCTGCTCCCATGTTCAAATCACCATTGGTAAAATGCAATGCCACTTCCTTGCAAGCTATAGGTCCCCCTCTATGACCCAGAAAACCCATACTATGTATTTAAACGTATTAGAAAAACTAACTATCCAGCCCAATACCATATTCATGGGGGACTTTAATTACCCCACTATTAACTGGGAATCCTATACAACATCAAACGCACAGGTACAGAGATTGCTGGATTTTGTAAACACAAACTCCCTGGAGCAGATAGTCAATACCCCAACAAGGGGTGTAACCATACTGGATCTGGTCCTCACCAACATGGGAGACTGCTGCACACCCCCTACTGTAATGCCTTCCCTGGTAAGGTCAGACCACAAAATGGTCTCCTTTGAAGTACAAATAAAACATGGACCCCAGCTAAACCTGGAATATTCAGGAACTATTCTAAAGCTAACCTCCTGCTATTAAGTGAGAACCTGGCAAAAGTTCAAGCCCCCATAAACCCTGAGAACAATTCTGCCTATGCAGAACTGTTCACAGAAACCCTGTATAAGCATGTTAATAGCTGCATAGAGGCAGCTGTACCCACCAGGAAGAAATACAGAACTAACTCAAAAGGCAAGCCACCCTGGTGGAATCACAAAATCAATTGACTGTATAACAGGAGGAAGAAAATCATGGCAAAAATTAGGAGGTGCAGCACCCAGCAGGATAAAAGCACTCTCGTCAAATTAAACAAACAACTCAGATGACAAAGTCTACAAAAGCCAAATTTGAAGTAAGTATGGCCTCTCAGGCCAAGGACAGCCACAAAGTATTCTTTAGCTATGTCAGCAATCTCAAAGGCAATACGCAATTGTGTGCAGAGCTCATTGTAAATGGAGCCACCTATACTGAGCCAGAAGATATAGCAAACCGCCTGGCTGATAAATTAAGCTCCAACTTTACTCCTGTCTCCCCCTCAACCTTCCCTCAGGAAATACCATTAAATATAACTCCCCCTAAAATTACTAGGGAACAGATCCTTAATGCTCTCTCTAAGACCAAGAACATTGCATCAATGGGCCCAGACAATATCCCAGGATGCCTTCTAAATAGCATGAAACATGACTTATCAGGGCCACTGGAATTACTATTTAACTGTAGCCTCCAAACAGGCTTCGTGTCTCATGAATGGAGGAAGGTAACAGTCGTCCCTCTACACAAAGGTGGGCCATCTACAGACCCTAGAAACTACAGACCCATACGTCTCGCTAGTCTTATATGTAAAGTCATGGAAAGAATTATCATGGAGATGATCAATAGAGATCTAGTAAACCTCCAGACACTGGACCCAACCCAATTTGGTTTTGTCAAGGGCAGATCATGCCTACTCAACCTGGTGGACTTCTTTGAGATGGTCATCAATGCAATGGATTAGGGCAAAATCATTCACACTGCCTACCTAGACCTGGCCAAGACATTTGACACAATACCCCACTCGGGCATTGTTGACAAACTCAGGAGGTTAGGTACAAACCGGTATGTCACCTGGTGGATAGCCAATTGGCTCACAGACAGGACCCAGGAAGTTTGAGCTGGGGACTCCACCTCTACAAAGAGGCCAGTCACAAGTGAGTGACACAGGGATCAGTCCTTGAACTGCTCCTTTTTGGCATTTACTTCTCAGAAGTCAAGGCCAATGTCAGTGGTCTCTGGCTGACTAAATTTGCAGATGATTGCAAATTAGGAGCTGTCATTGAATCTCACACTGACACAAATGTTCTCCAGGAGGGTCTGACGCAAACAAACAACAGGTGTCAGACCCATGGACTAAAACTAAATGCCAATAAATGCATAATAGCATCCTTTGGGAAGTCATCCATCCCTGGTAACTATCATATTGACAACACAGCCCTTAGAATTGACCCAGTAGTCAGGGACTTAGGGACACACATAGATAGTAATTTAGCCTTTGATCATCACAAGTCTAACGTGATGAGGAAATCATTCTATGTTGCGCAACTTATAAACAAAAGTATGACGTCTAAGTCCAAGAAAGTTATTGTTGCACTGTATTTAGCATTCATCAGACATATAATTGAGTGCAATGCCCCCTTTGGTATGTAACTAACCAGGCATATCCAACAGTTGTAATATCCACGAGGTTCCTCACTAAATACAGGGCATAAGTAATATGTCGTATTCAGATCGCCTCAGGCCCTATCCCTGTATTCTGTCCTACAGGCTTTTGAGGGGAGATCTATGCCTGGCATACAGGGCATTGTCAGACCCCACTCTGATGGACCTTCTGCATATCCACAAGACAAACAGTACCAAAATCACCTGTTCTAAAGACTTAAACCTTCCCTGTGATATAAATAGAACCAGCTGGAGAGACAGGTATGTATCCCAGAGACTACCCTGTCTATGGAACGGGCTCCCCATCCATGTGAAGCAAAGTTCCTCCCTATGAACCTATGAACCCAATTCAAGTGCAACTTGGACAACTGGATGGGAAACCAGAAATTCATCCCTGGTTTTGCACCTATGTCTCTAATGGACACAGGTAACCTGTAAATGGTTCAACTCCCAGGCCCATGCTTACACTTATCAAGGGTATCAGAACTTGTCAGAGATTTGGGATGCATGACTAGGCTTTAAAAGGCCCTTGTGGTTATTAGCCTAGTAAACACATATGAACCTTCAGATATAGATGCCATAGAGCATAAACTGAATTATGGTATGACAAAGAAAAGTTATTGTTACAAGAATTAGTCACAGTTCAAAAATACTGATTTTATGGGGGAAAAGCACATGTACAGTATTTACAACTTTTTTTCATGTATAGAGTTGCAGTACACTGGGATGTATTGTGGGGAGTAGTCTAAGTGGTAAATAGTGTAAACTTTCTTTTGGAATCAGAGAAGGTTAAGAGATAAGGAAGCCATCTTGGATGTAGCAGAGGGGAAGACACTTGTTAGGTAATGAATCTGCTCTGAAACCAAGGAAATGGAGCTTTTTTAGGAGGTAAACTGTTGAGTTTATAGCAGAAGTTATAGTAAGGGGAGAGGTCTTTTGTTGGTTGGGGAAAGACTGAGAGTCCTGCACTCTGCGGGATGAGAACAGAGAGGAAGTCTTTGTTTCAATGTAAGTTGGTTGTGGGGGTTACTAGGCAGAAAGATGTCTATTTTTCTAAGGTCCTAACAAGATTTTTGATACATTTAGATGCTAGAGAAGAATCTGCTTGGAGGAGTAAAAGCTTAAAAATTTGGCCTACAAGGAAGAGGTGACATCTCTGTTTTATGGGGATCCAATTGTCTTTGGGAGATTGAGTCATTGGTTACCACAAACGTAAAGACACCATATTCTAACTCAGATGAAAGGATTCCCATTTCAGTAGTAACTTTTCCTAATTTACTGAACTAGGGTAAGATTTTGTTTCCCAAAACAAGAGTGAGTTGATTTTGTTTCTTCTTTTTTCAATGTGTAGCTGAAAATTAAACATGTTTAAGTACTGTAAAACACTTCCCTTGGCATTTCAGAATAGATGACTTGTGATGAGTAACTAATAATATTTATTCTGTAATTTACTTTTAATTCATTTGTTAGCAGGGTAGCATACCGGTCAAACTCATTGTTGACAAAGAAAAAATAATCAACAGACAAAGGTAAAAAATCAGGGACAGAGTTTAAATATTGTGCTTATAAACTTAGAAAGGTGACAGAATAAAAGATTTAACATTATCATGCTAAGGACACAAACCTCGGAATTCATTACATTCCTTAAGACAGGCCTTTCCAGTGTGATGTGCCCATTTGTGATTCAGAAAAATGCTAGTCACGATGAATTAAGATGTCATTATCAGCTAATTTGCATATTTCCTGAATTGCAGTTGATACCGTTATGTACAGATCATGGCTGATCTGCATGTTGGAGGCGTAACCTGCTGCTTGTGTAGACAGTGGCCTTCCCCCCAATCCCTCTTTACATTCAAGGTACAAAAACATGAAACCCACAGACAAGCACACAAACACACAGACAAATCACAGTCCTCATACCTGTCCCAACCTTTCCGTGGTTCCCACTACCTCTGCAATACTTTAGTACCACTACAGCATATATGCATTAAGCCCTGGTGGTCTAGTGTATCTCCCCACCCTCTCATCACTGTTACAATATTGGTGCTAGTATGTATGGCACCTTAAAGAATCAATCCTGGTGTCTAGTGTATCCCACAACCCTCTGATCTCTGTTACAATATTACAATGTTGGTGCTGGTGTTGCACTTTAGAGAACCAATCCTGGTGTCTAGTGTATCCTCCCACCCTCTGATCCCTCTTATTATGTTGGTGTTGTTATGGCACTCTCGGTGTCTAGTGTTTCTCCCACCCTCTGATCCCTGTTACAACGCTGGTGCTGGTGTGGCACTTTAGAGATCCAGTACTGATGTCTAGTGTATCACGCAGCCCCTGCTCCCTGTTACAGTGCTATGATGTTGGTGCTGGTGTGGCACTTTAGAGAATCAGTCCTCGTGGTCTAGTGTATCCTCCCACCCTCCAATCCATGTTACAATGTTGGTGCTGGCATGGCAGTTTAGAGAATCAATCCTGGTGTGTAGTGTATCCCCAGACCCTCTTATCCCTGTTACAGTGTTGGTTCTTGTGTGGCACTTTAGAAAGTCAGTCCTGGTGTGTAGTGTATCCCCCACCCTCCAGTCTCTGTTACGATGTTGGTGCTGGTGTGACACTTTAGAGAATCAATCCTGGTGTCTAGTGTATCCCCTCACTATCTGATCCCTGTTACAATGTTGATGCTGGTTGATCCCTGTTACAATGTTGATGCTGGTTTGGCACTTTAGTGAATCAATCTTAGTGTCTAGTGTGTCCCCCAACCCTCTGATCCTTGTTACAATGTTGTTTTTTGTGTGGCACTTTAGAAAATCAGTCCTGGTGTCCAGTGTATCCCTTCACCCTACAGTCTCTGTTACAATGTTGGTGCTGGTATGACACTTTAGAGAATCAATCCTGGTGTCTAGTGTATCCCCTCACTATCTGATCCCTGTTACAATATTGGTGTTGGTATGGCACTTTAGAGAATCAGTCCTGGTGTCTAGTGTATCCCCAACCCCCTGATCTTTGTTATAATGTTGGTTCTTGTGTGGCACTTTAGAAAGTCATTCCTGGTGTATAGTTTATCCCCCACCCTCCAGTCTCTGTTACGATGTTGGTGCTGCTGTGACACTTTAGAGAATCAGTCCTGGTGGTCTAGTGTATCCCCCTAACCTCTAATCACTGTTACAATGTTGGTGCTGGTGTGGCACTTTACAGAATCAGTCCTGGTGGTCTAGTTTATACCCTCACCCTCTGATCACTGTTACAATGTTGGTGCTGGTGTAGCACTTTAGAGAATCAGTCCTGGTGATCTAGTGTATCCCCCTAACCTCTAATCCCTGTTACAATGTTGTTGCTGGTGTGGCACTTTACATAATCAGTCCTGGTGGTCTAGTGTATTCCCTCACCCTCTGACCTCTGTTACAATGTTGGTGCTGACATACAACTTTAGAGAATCAATCCTGGTGTCTAGTGTGTCCACTTGTATGGTGGTATGTATGATCCCCATAGTAATATCGGTGCTAGTACATCACTATAGATTGTGTATCCTCCCACTCCCCCATCTTGATAGTAATGTTGTTACTAGTACCTCACTACAGCTTGTGTATCCCCCACCCGCAATCCCCATAGTAATGGTGGTGGCAGTACAGCACTTTAAAGTTGAATCCCTGATGTCTATTTTATCCCTCACCCCAGTCCCAATTTTGCTGTTGGTGCCATTATAACCCATTAAGAGTAAGCCCTGCTGTCTACTGGTTCCCCCCACCCACAATCCCCATAGTAATGGTAGTGGCAGTACAGCACTTTAAGGTTGAATCCCTGATGTCTATTGTATCCCTCACCCCAGTCCCAATGTTGCTGTTGGTGCCATTATAACCCTTTAAGAGTAAACCCTGCTGTCTATTGGTTCTTCCCACCATACAAGTGCCCGGTTGTTAAACTCAGCCTTATTTCCATGTTGAATAGCACAATGCGGTGTGGCTGGCCATTCTGACCTACATGGCCAAGCACTTTATTGAATTGCCTGGCCATGTAGATGCTTTTCTAGAAGCAGTTCTAGAGAAGAAGCACATGGTTAATTAGTATATGTCTCTCCCCCTGGAATGCCTCATTAACTTTCAGCACAGCAATGGAGCCAGCCCTTTGTTGTGTTGTTTGTCTCCATGTGGGATGGCCATACAGCACCATGTAATGGTGCTTGCTGACTAGGAAATACACATAGTCACGTGTACCTCCATGTACATGTTGTTGAACCTTTATTAATTCAGCTCAAAGTCTGAAATTTAAAAGTATGCCATTATTTAGTGAATTCAGTACTCAGTAATTTGCCAGAAGGCTACAAATTTTATGAGGTACAAAACAAAAATATGAGGCAAAACATCTGGATATTATGTAAAACTCTGGACAGTTGAGCAGTATGCAAGGTAGCCATCTGGGGTCAAGTGTCCCTTTTCTGGAGAAACCCAGGAGCACTGTCTGGTTAATTCACTAACTTAGAGTCACACACCAGACAGACAAAGATAGAAGGAATTAAAGACTGCATCCTAGATGAGAGGAAACAACTTATTAACAACTCAAAGTCTTGCATTGTCTATTAACTACTTGGCAAATGTTTGGATTTGATTTCCTCATCTTCTTTTTGCCTAAAGATTGTTTCTGAAGAAGACACTTAACCAGGCAATGGTCCCAGTTTCATCCTTAAACATACCTCTCAACCTCTTCGATCAAGAAATCTAGACAAAGCCATAAATAATAGGGGGACAAAGGCCCAAAATAGGGACAATTTTTAAATATTGCTCTTAGAAAGTTGATAGAATAGATTTTGTGTTAGCATGAATTTTCTGAAAGGTATGGACTTAAATGTTTGTCAGTCTTTAATGACTTACCAATAATTTTCTAGAAAAACACAATTTTATGAAAGACAGAACAAATCTATAAGACAAAAATCTGGACACTCTGCAAAAATCTGTACAGTTGAGAGGTATGCCCTTAAAAGGAAATTTAAACCTAGTAAGTTCTCTTAGATAAATTTTACATAAAAGTCAGTGAAAATGATAATAATAAAACATGATAAAGGCTATAAAAGTGTTAGTGAGATACACTAAAGAAAGAAGTCAATAAAACACATATAGGGACTTTTAGCCAGCAAAACTCTGTCCATTTTCTTACCCAACAGCTACAGTAAAGACAAAAAATATAAGAAAGTCAGCAATCTTTCTTGTACAAAAATGTTGGTGCACCAGTCCTTTCCTATAGTGCTAAAAAGTGAATTCCTTTATACCAGGAGATCCCCTTCCCACAACAATCCAGGCTGATGAGATGACTCAGTCCTCTGTTTTAAAAAGCAATAGCATGCCCCTCTACACCTAAAGGCCTCTGTAGGCACTGGTTGAAGGGCATGATGCCAGAAAATGTAGTTTTAGTTTTACATGTCTGTACTTATAGAAGTCCACACATGAGCGTAGTGACTTCTATATGATTAAATAAAAGCAGTCCCAAAATCACTTACATTAATGGGAGCATATTCTGCATGAAGTGCAGTAAAATATTCAGCTTCTAAACATAGCAGGCCCCTGAGGGCATGCTGATAAAAGTATGCCATCAGGGTCAAGATCGTTAATGATTCATATAGTCAGCAGCAAAATGAAGAACATTTCTTCAGTTTTCAGCAGATTATCTGATGCAAAAGGTAATTGAAAACAAAAGTAGTTTATTTAAAAATTCTAGCAGCGTTAATCAGTTTTATACTACTTTAGTAAAATGTTTGCAGTCACAGTAATGTCCATATATAAATTTCTGAGGAAGGTTAGTAGCATCATTAATGTTATATTATAGAAGCATTATGTCAAAAGGCCTTTGAGAATTGAGGTTAATTCACATTTTGTGCTCGTGTTTTCACATCTCTAAGTACTTCATAAAAAGCTGCCAACCTGCCACCTATTCATAACACATTCTTTAACTTTTTATGGCCTTCCAGCAAAATCAGATATGCAAAATGTTCATCATATAAGTGATTTCTGTACTTAATTTTTAAAGTTATGATATTGCCAACTGTAGGAGGACAGTACAGTAGATAATTTCACTCTTATTCTTCGTGCAAAAATCTGCTGAAGAATGAGAACAACAGGCTCGTATCTGATTGTCAAAACAATCTTATGACCTACTTGTCTTCAAGCTTTATTGCCATATTCTTATGATGATATTTTCCATTTTTTATTTGTTTGTACATGTGCTGCTCCACACACACACACACACACACACACACACACACACACACACACACACACACACACACACACGCACGCACGCACACACACACACACACACACACACAAACACACACATATATTTGTATAAGGGTCTGCATTAGCCTGTCTATTTTTTCTTTTCTGAAAGTGCTCTTTTCCTGGAAAAGTGGTCGAATGCCAACCATTTTGTTAAAATGAATTGCTAGGTGCAAACATTGTGTTTGCCGAATGCATGAGTATGGTTTGTGGCAAGAAAGTGGGGTTTGCATTGTAATGGCAAAACTTTTGGATACAGAGAGAGTTTTAACTTTAGGGGCAGGAGTGTGTGTGTGTGTGTGTGTGTGTGTGTGTGTGTGTGTGTGTGTGTGTGTGTGTGTGTGTGTGTGTGTGTGTGTGTGCACATGTGTGTGTGTTATGCATGTTTGTGGGTTAGGATTAAAGCAAGAGCTAATTAAGAAGACTGATTTGATATGTATGCATGTCTTTTTGAATGTAATATGTGTGTGAGCTGTCGTGTTGTGATTTTGATAAGGTAAAGTGCAAGGTTATGGCTAGTGAAAGGAACGGGAGAATAAACATGCATTGCTAAAGTGGCACAGATGTGCTTACATTATTAGTCTGCAGTCTGCTAACTGATATTAGGCAGTCTTGTTTTAAGTAACAAGGTATGTTTTCATGCTTCGTGAATGGTACAAAAAATGTCTGGGAGTGAGCAACATCCTGTGGGCAGTTATGAATGAATGTCTGTTTGCTAAATAAACTGAGATGGGCTTTGACAAATTTGATTGGCTTGACTGCGTGTGTGTGTGTGTGTGTGTGTGTGTGTGTGTGTGTGTGTGTGTGCGCACGCGCAAATCAGAACAGGTGTCAACCCCATCAGGACACTATTTTTGAGAGGTATGGCATGACTTCTATCCTGAAAGAAGATTCAAGAGGGGTGGGACACCTCTTCTCTGCATGACAGATGGAGCAGGTTAATAGCAAAAGCAAGGCTGCAGGCTCAGATGGACCTCCTACTGAGCTTTACAGGTTCTCCTAAATTTAGCATGAAACATGCTGTTACATTGTGTTAAATATTTGCATGAAAGAGATTAACAACAGCCTAGTTGTGCACATGTGCATGCAGCACTATACTGCTTAAGTCCGTCATGGTCCTTGCACTGAGAGGTACTTACTGCCCTATTTCTATACAGAGTATAGAATATAATGTCTTTATGTCATTGCTCGCAGGACTCATGAGCCAATTGTTTCATTATTTGGTATATTGGGATGCATCCAGTTCCAAATGGCCACATCCCTAGACCTATATACAGCCTAATATTTAAAGGGGCTTAGAGATGTACAACTGATCGTATTCTTTTGTACATGGGCTGTAATTGTAAGTGTTGATAGAAAGGAAGCCTTTGACAGAATCTCTTGTGATTTTTTTTTTTTATTTGAGGCACTGCAAAGATTTAGCTTACCTAACATATTTATGCCTGTGACATCCCTGCACTGGCCCAGTAATCAAGGAGCCTCAATCCTCACCACTGGCAACAGTGAAGGACGTACACACTGGGAGGATGACAAGTACACACACAGTAAAGTACAATTTCCATTAATAGCACACAGAGATCACAGTCAGTATGGGGCTGGTTTCTGCCTCTTTCTCCAGATTCCCAATAAAACTCCCCACTGACACAACTATAGAGTTGAGTCCTTAGCCAGGGTCCCAAGCCATGTCTTCCAGAAATCTCTCTGTCCAACTGGTGTTTTCTGTTGCTGCCCAAGTAGCTGACACACACATACTTTGAGATTTGTTTTACGCACACACAAACACACACACATACACACACACGCACACACACGCACACACACACACACACACACACACACACACACACACACACACACACACACACACACACACACACACACACACACACACACACACACACACACACACACACACACCTGGGGTAAGCTGGCACAGGTTTACTAGCTATGCCCCCTTCTGTTCAGACTATAAGGTAGTTATCACTGCCACCAGAACCCCGACTTATCAGCTACTATAAGGCCCTTACAAGGGGTGTCCAATCCTATTGTGTAATGTTACTATTAATCCAAATGATAGTTTTGACCAAGACTTGCAAGGCTATTTAGGAGTGGCCTGTACAGTGTCACCAAATACATATGCAAGTACTAAGTGCTTAAATATGTCTCACGAATATCAGCCATGAAGATAGATTTAAATATATTCAAAAATAAAAAATAAAAGAAAAACACAATAATCAACACAGTAACTACAGATTTCAGAATCACATTAAATATTAAAAAAAAAAACATTCCAGGATAGTCTCAAATAAATACAGAAAACATCTAAACTAATCTTTACTATATTCCTAACTATATCTAAAATAAATCACTGTACCCTAGTCACTTACTATTAGCAAGACAAGTGCAGATGGTGATGATGAGTGGATGTTCTTGCAAGGTCCAAGACAAAATACAAAATGCACAGTCTCTGTCTGAGAGAGTTCTTAAATCAATATCAAATAGTAATGCTGGGTTAGCTTGGATGACATCACTTTTAGCCACGTGACTTCAGTTTCCAATTTAAACCCTTTTTGTCAAAAAGCTCTCTGTGAGAATACATAGCCTTCAGATGTCTGTACCTGCTAGAGAATGTAAAACAATAAAACACTTACAAAACAATACAGAAGGCACGCTAGTTCTAGACATCCTGTCTCCTTGCTGCATTGAAACTAACTTTTATAGTACAATCATAAATAAACTTAATTTCATCTTATTTTCTTAAAATTTTGCAAGTTAATATCTTTTCCAGCAGGGCATGCTGTGGTTATATTCTTGAAGCTCAGTACTGTACAAACTCTGTTCAGCACATCTTCTTCTTCTTCTTTCGGCTGCTCCCAGTAGGGGTCGCCACAGCAGATCAACTGTTTCCATGTCTTCCTGTCCCCTGCATCTTGATGTCACACCAACCACCTGCATGTCCTCTCTCACCACATCCATAAACCTTATCTTAGGCCTTCCTCTTTTCCTGTTACCTGGCAGCTTCATCCTTAGCATATTTTTCCCAATATACTCTGCATCCCTCCTCAGCACATGTCCAGACCAACATAATCTTGCCTCTCTGGCTTTGTCTCCAAACCTTCCAACCTGGGCTAACCATCTAATATACTTATTCCTAATCCTGTCCATCCTCGTCACACCCAGTGCAAATCTTAACATCTTCAACTCTGCCTCGTCAAGCTCTGACTCCTGCCTTTTTGTCAATGCCACTGTCTCCAACCCATATAACATAGCTGGTCCCACTATCCTCTTGTAGACCATCCCTTTCACTCTTACTGGTACTCACCTGTCACAAATCACTCCTGACACTCTTCTCCACCCACTCCATCCTGCCTGTACTCTCTTCTTCACCTCTCTTCCACACTCACCATTACTCTGAACTGTTGCTCCCAAGTACTTAAACTCATCCACCTTTGCCACCTCAACTCCCTGCATCCTCACCATTCCTCTATCCTCCCTCTCATTCACACACATATATTCTGTCTTAGTCCTGCTGACCTTCATTCCTCTTCTCTCTGGATCATATCTCCACCTCTCCAGGGTCTCCTCCACCTGTTCCGTACTCTCACTACAGATCACAATGTCATCTGCAAACATCATATTCCACGGGGACTCCTGTCTGATCTCGTCTGTCAACCTGTCCATCAGTATTGCAAATAAGGAAGGGCTCAGAGCTGATCCTTGATGTAATCTCACCTCCACCTTAAATGCATCCATCACTCCCACCACAAAGCTCACTGCTGTCACACTACCCTCGTACATATCCTGTACCACTCTTACATACTTCCCTGACACTCCCGACTTCCTCATACAATACCACAACTCCTCTCTAGGCACCCTGTCATATGCTTTCTCTAAATCCACAAAGACACACTGCAACTCCTTCTGACCTTCTCTGTACTTCTCCATCAACACTCTCAGAGCAAGCATTGCATCTGTAGTGCTCTTTCCTGGCATGAAACCATACTGCTGATCACTAATCATCACCTCCCTTCTTAACCTAGCTTCCACTGCTCTTTCCCATAACTTCATGCTGTGACTGATCAATTTATTCCCTCTGTTCAACACATACTTCTGTATATATCATATCAATATTCACAAATGACATAGAATTATTTACAAAATTCCAGATAGCTGGGATGGCATTGTGACATTCCCCCCACCCCAAGCTAATTTTTTAAGTGACCTTGAGAAACGTTGGGTGAAAGGGTTGAGCCTATCTGAGAATACCTTACCCCATTCCCTGTCTTGGGTGCGGATCTGCGTTGGCATGGCTAACCCCACTGCGGTGCTGCACTGTCATATCATATGCTTGTTGCAACCCTAGTAACTTTGCATTTTGCTGTCTGGCTCAATGTAGCCATGTTAAGTGATTGTGGTCTGTAACTACAGTGAATTTCCTTCCATACAGATAAGGCTGAAGTTTCTGCAGAGCCCACACTATAGCATAGCATTCCTCCCTGGGTTGGAGCCTATGACTGAGATATACCACTGGGTGCTCTTCTCCCTCTGAGGAAACCTGGCTAAGTACAGCCCCCACCCCATGCTTTGAAGCATCCATCTGCACAACAACTTCTTTGCTGTAATCTGGACTGGCTAACACAGGGGATCCTCCCAAAGCTCCTTTAAGCTTCTGGAATGCCTGTTTACATGTTGTGGTCCACACTACCTTATCTGGCTTGTTTTTCCTTGTCATGTCTGTGAGGGAAGCAGCTATGGTGCTATAATTGGGGATACACTTTCTGTAGTACCCTGCTCTCCCTAAGAATGCCCTCACCTGATTTTTGGTAACAGGGGCAGGCCATGACTGAATGGCTTCCACTTTGGCAGGTTCTGGACAGAGCTTACCATTCCCCACTCTATGTCCCAAGTAGAAGACCTCTGCCATACCCACCTGACATTTGCTGGACTTAATGGTCAACCCTGCCCCCTGTAATCTGTCCAGCACCTCCCTGACATGCTGAAAGTGCACCTACCAGAATGGCAGTAGATAGCAATATCATCTAGGAAAGCAAGGGCAAAATCTTCTGCTCCTGCTATGATATGATATACCAGCCTCTGGAAAGGCACTGGGGCATTTTTCATACCAAAGAGCATCTCCATGAACTCATACAAACCAAAAGGAGTCAGAAAGGCTGACCTCTCTCTAGCACTGGGAGTCAAGGGCACTTGTCAATAACCCTTGGCAAGATCAATGGTGGTAAGATACTTAACCCCACCCAGCTGCTCTAGGGCTTCATCTGTCATAGGCTTGGGGTAAGCATCTGACTCTGTGTGACTATTTAATTCCCTGTAGTCCACATAGGACCTGGTGCTGCCATCTTTCTTTGGTACCAGCACCAGTAGGGAGGCCCAGGGACTGCCAGATCCCTGAATTACCTAGTTCCAACATTTCCTGTATCTCCTCTCTCAGAGCCTGTTTAACTCTCTCAGGCACCGTATAAGGGGCCTGCTTAATAGGCCTTAGGGGTCCTGTATCCACATGGTGCTGCACCAGGTGGATGCATCCTGGTTTCCCAGTGAACATGTCCCCAGACTCCTGTAACACTGCTTGTATTTCTCTAACCTCAGTAGGAGAAAGCTGCTGGGACATTGCTACCCCTTCCACTGAGGTGTCAGTCTGAGCCTCACTGAGGAGATCAGTCACTAGCTCCCTCTCAGACTCCTCCTGCCATCCACTGCAAATAGTCAGCACAAGGGCCTCCTTATCATGGTAAGGTTTGATCATGTTAACATGGTACAGTTTGTGCCCCAGCCTCCTGCCTAGCAGTTCTACCATGTAGTTAACATCACTGAGCTTCCTTACCACTTTGTAGGGTGCTCCGAAGCTCCCTGTAGCTTGTCATATCTGACAGGAATAAGAACCATTACCTGCTGCCCTACAGCATACTCTCTAGTGCGAACATTCCTGTCATAAAGACCTTTTTCTGCTGTTGGACTTCTTCCAGGTTCTCCTGGATCAAGCCCATGAGTTCCCTGAGCCTTGTCCTAAAGTTTAGGATATCTGCCACAACATACTCGTTGTGAGATTCACACTTACCCTCCCGCTCATCACAAATCAAATCTAGAGGTCCCCTCACCTTATGCCCATACAGCAACTCAAAGGGTGAAAAACCTGTGGATACCTGGGGCACCTCTCTGTAAGCAAACAACAGATGGGGCAAATATTTTTCCCAGTCCCTCTTAAATTGGTCTGCAAATGCCCATAACATGGACTTGAGTGTAGAGTTTAACCTCTCAACAAAACCATTAGTCTGGAGATGGTAGGGGGTGGTCCTTACATGTGTCCACAGACAAGCCAGCAGGTCTGATGTGAAATTGGCACCTCTGTCAGTCAGTCAGTGTTTCTTTTGGGAAACCGACCTTGCTGAAAATCTCTAACAAAGCATTTGCCACCTTTTCAGCATCAATGGAGGACAAGAGCCACTGCTTCAGTGTTTCTGGTAGCATAATCTACTATCACTAGGATATACTTTTTCCCTGTAGAACTTGGGGCACTTAGAGGCCCCACAATGTCCATAGCTACCCACTGAAATGGCTTCTGAATCACAAGCAAATGCATCAAAAGAGCTCTCACCTTGTCTCCTGCCTTGCTTACCTTTTGGCACTGCTCACAGGTCCTGCAGTGCCCTGTTACATCTCTGGAAATCCCAGAGCAATAAAAGTTCTGTATAATACATATTTTATCTTTGGAGGAGAAGATCTTAAGTAACTAGGTTCCTTATTATACCTTGTTATGTTCCATATGCTTATCTTATGCCCATATGACCTGCAAAGGGAATATCACGGGCTATGACTGGAACCTTGAAAATGAGGTGTTTTGCTAGCCACCTCCATCAGGCTTTGTAGTGTAGGGTCTGAGAGCTGAGCCTGTATCAACTCTCTTTTGGTAACCCTTCCCAGCTCTCCTTCCACTGGAAGTCTGGCATCCTCTGACAGCAGTGCCTCACTTTCAGCCTGGGAACTACTGCTCACCTATGCCCTTGCAGTCACTCTGTCCAAGGTAACATCAATACCCACAAGCAGCTGTGGCTCACCTTCAGTCTCACTGCTACAGGGTAGCTCCCTCCCTGAAGTAGCCACCTCACCAGTCCTGGCTGTATGTGTGCAGTCTGTCTGGGTCTCCCCCAGGCTACCAGAACCACATGCTTGTCTCCATACCTGACTGTATGCAACTGCATGCACAAAGGGTACTGCATTATCAAAATCATTCCCCAACAGGGCATCTGCAGGGATATCCTCAAACACACGTACTTGCTGGCTTCCTTTTCCACCCTCCCAGTCAAGGTGAACCCTAGCCAGAGGTATTTGGAATGGGGACTCTCCTAAAGCTTTGACTGGAGTAGACTGCCCAAGCAAGTAGTGCTCCTTTGTAACCATTGCAGGCTTTACAACGGTTAGATCAGATGGTGTGTCTGTCTTAGCAGTGGCCTTTTTCCCATCCACTAATATAGGATATAACCTCTTGTGGTAGTTTGGTACCCTTGTTGACTCAAGACAACTTACTGCTGGCATTTTGTTATTCCCACGTACTGGCTCTCCAACCTTTTCTTCCCCACCTTCCCTCTGTGTACATCTATATGCTTCATGGCCCCACTGGTTGCATTTGACCCTTGGTCCTGGATGTGTACCTGGAATATTGGTTTCCAGTGCTACTGGTAGACTCTTTTGGGGCAGTCTGGGCTGCCCACTATGGGTTCCCTTAGGCCCATAAACAACACTGGATGTCCCTTTCCTGAGCTGTGATGTCCTGCCTGCTAGGTATAGGTCTCCCTTCTTCCCCAACTCATCTGCAGTATTGCGTTGTCTATCAGCTAACCAGATTCTCATGTCCTCAGGCAAAGTGCTAAGGTTTATTCCCTCACCAAAACATCTGCCAGCCCATCAAAAGTGGTGACCAGGCATTCACTCACGCACCCACCTATGAAAATAAGTGCTTAGTTCAGCAATATATTCACAAACACTTTCATCTGCCTTGCATCTATGCTCATGAAACTTTTTTTCTATAAACTTCAGGTGTTAACTTAAACCAGTCTAAAAGACAGTTTTTTACAATATTATAATTTAAACAATCAGTATAAAACAATTTAGAAATAGCAGTTACAGCTTTACCATGGCATAAGATGGAGTGGGGGGGGGGTAGGAGCCATACCCAAAGCCCTTGGTTAACATTATACAGTTTACATACCCTTTCAAACATATGAATGAAACTATCAAAATTATCCCGTCTGTAAATTGTGGAAAAACTTTGCTGACATTTGTTGCTTCTGGGGTTCAGTTACTCCTTTCCCCAGTACCTCCATGACTCTGGTGAAGAGTCAGAATCTGCTTTTCATATTGCTTCTACCTCTCATTCTCCTCAGCCTCCAGCTATCGCAGTTTTTCATTTTCCTCAGCCTCCAGACTTCTCAGTCTCTTTGCTGCTTTTATTTCCAAACACTTGGCCTCCAGCACAAGTCTCTTTAACTCCAGACAGATTTTTAACTCCTCTGTGGAAAGGTTGAGCTGTCCATTTTCTGAGAGTTGTACATCTCCAAGGACAGTCTGATTGTCCTCCTATTTGCTATTCTGAGATGCACCTGTGACTGAAGCTGCAATCATGTCTGCTTTAGACGAGTTCACATACACCAGTCCTTTAGCCTGGCAAATCTCAGCCAACTGGCTCCTTGTCAGCCTTCCATACTCCTCTGCTGACATGTTTGCCTGCTCTCCCTGTCTAACAAAGCTATCAAAAAAATAAAACAATTGTGATATGAACTCTGAATGTTCACTTTGTGGCTGACTGAGAGTACAAACACCTTCCTTAGTGACCACTGTACACAGGCTACAGGAATTCAATATCCAAACCACTGCAACCCAATTAATATGTGATGTGGCTGTCTCACCACTGTCAACCAATTAATCTGTGATGTGGATATCCCACCACTGCAACCAATTAATATGTGATACCCCTGCACTGGCCCAGTAATCAAGGAACTTCAATCCTCACCACTGGCAACAGTGAGCGGTGTACACATTGTAAGGATGACAAGTGCACACACTGTAAAGTGCAATTTCCCTTAAGAGCACACAGAGATCACAGTCAGTCTGGAGCTGGTTTCTGCCTTTTTCTCCAGATCCCAAATAAGACTCCCCATTGGCACAGCTATAGAGTTGAGTTCTTAGCGATGGTTTCAAGCCAAGTCCTCCAGCATTCTCTCTGTCCAACCAGTGATTTGTGTCCCTGCCCATGTAGCTGACACACACACAAACACACCCACACACACACACACACACACACCCACACACACCCACACACACACACACACACACACACACACACACACACACACACACACACACACTTTGAGAATAGTTTTCACACACACACTCACACACACACACACACACACACACACACACCTGGTGAAGGCTGGCAAAGGTTTACTAGCTATGCCCCCTTCTGCCCAGACTATAAGGTAGTTATCACTCACACCAGAACCCCTACTTATCAGCTACTATAAGACCATTACAAAGGGTGTCCACTCCTACTGTGCAATGTTGCTATTAATCCAAATGGTAGTTCTGAGCAAGATTTTCAAGGCTATTTAGGAGCAGCCTGTACAGTGTCACCAAATACATATGCAAGTACTCTAAGAGCTTAAATATGTCTCACAAATATCAGCAACAAAAATAGGTTTAAATATATTTAATAATAAATGATAAAAGAACAAGACAATACTCAGAAAATCAACACAGTAACTTCAGAGTTCAAAATCACTGGAAGTATTTTAAAACAATATTGCAGGATAGTCTCAAATAAATACTGAAAACATCTAAACTAATCTTTACTATATTCCTAACTATACCTAAATGAAATCACTGTACGCTAGTTACTTACTATTAGCAAGGCAAGTGTAGATGGTGATGATGAGTGGATGATCTTGCTAGGACCAAGACAAAATATGAAATGCACAGTCTCGCTCTGAGAGAGTTCTTAAATCAATATCAAATATTACTGCTGGGTTAGCTTGGCTGACATCACTTTTTGTCACCTGACTTCAGTTTCCAGGCTAAACTCCTTTTGTCAAAACTAACAGAATTAACATTTCTCTGTGAGAATACATAGCCTTCAGATGTTTGTACCTGCTAAAGGATGTAAAACAATAAAACACTTACAAAACAATGCAGAAGGCACCCTAGTTCTAGATATCCTGTCTGCTTGTTGCATTGAAGCTACCTTTTATAGCATGATCATAAAGCAACTTAATTTCAACTTATTTTCTTGATGTTTTGCAAGTTAATCTTCTATGTTCCCGCAGGGTATGATGTGGTTACATTCTTGAAGCTCAGTACTGTACAAACCCTGTTCAACACATACTTCTGTATAAATCATATCAATATTCATAAATGACATAGAATTATTTATCATATTCCAGATAGCGAGGCTGACAGTGTCACAATAACACCTACTTCAATTTATACAGCCTGTGCTTTATCTTTTCAAGCAGAATTTTTCAATCTTCACAGGCCACCACTTGCATAGTGGCACTCTAAATGGCTGTTCATTATCATCATCCGGGATACCTCTAACTGTTAAAGTGCATGCACACTTATCATCACAAAGAATGCATTTTATGCATTTATTCTAATGATCTTTGACTCATCCTATATGGTACAGAGAAGATGCTATAATTTAGTTAGTTTTTCTTGTGTTTCCAATTACAATTTAAGCCCTAGGAAGATACAAGGAAAATGCATGGTTTACGTGGATGAGTTTTTCACCCTCTTAATATATATTGACCAGGGTAGCATCCTGTGGTGTCTGCACCTATCTCATTTCTTGACATTTGGGTTGCACCATTAGTGAGGATTACAAAATAATTGTATAGTATGATGGTATTATATATGTTTGGCCATCAGATGACATGATGGAGGACATAGGCTTTCTCTTACTAGAAGAATGACTTCAGCAATTCAAAATTAATTCATAAAATCACATCCTGTTTTCCATGGTTATCTCTATCATGTTACCTCCAATGGAATCTGTTAAAAGAAGGCTCAACTAATCTTAATTTTTCTCTGGTCTGTCAATTGCCTTAGCATAAGACTGGAGGAGAAGATCTTAAGTAACTAGGTTCCTTATCATACCTTGTTATGTTCCAAATGCTTATCTTTTGTTTGCTGATCTGTAATTCTTATGTGACTAGGTTCCTTATTATTCCTTGTTATGTTCCAGTTGCTTATCTTTTGTTTGGTTCTCTGTAACCTTTACCATTATATATCTCTAATTGGAGGTAGCAAAGGCTGTCAATTTTGCAATGCTTCTTGTGGATACTGTGGGTAAGAGATGCTGTAAAGGTTACTGGGCGGTTCATTTTCTTGACTTGCAGAAAATCAATACAGAAATTTTAGAGAACTTGATCATTATCAGAGAAACGGGTTGCTGCCATGCAGTATTTTTATCATATTACACAGACAGGGCAAATGGGTAACTGTCAGGCAATATTTCTGGACTGTTCAAGAGTATGGGACTCAGAGATTTTGAGTCTAGTATGAAAATGAACTGTCCCACTGGTAACAGCAACTAAAAACATGGGAGATCAGTAGGTCTGATAACGCATAAGAGAAATCCAGTTTGTATATGGGAGATTAGCTGGCTTATTAGACCTCAGTGGCACATTAAAATTTATGTTAAAAGCCAGAATTGTAGGATTGGATAAGGCTGCCTTTCTTTCTTCACCAGTTGTAAATATGGGGAGGCAGATGTTGATAGAATCATGATATTTTAAAAAGTATATGTCTATTTTTCATTTGCTATGGAATGGTTCCTGGCCTTTAGAAATGTACCTTGGTAGAAGGTACAGAAGAGTGCACAAGAGAAGAAGATAGATTTTGACCGATCAACTTCTTTGAGGTAGTCACCAAAGCCATAGATGAGGGTAAGGTGGTTCACACAGCCTATCTTGACCTCACCAAGGCTTTCGACACCATCCCCCATTCTGGAATTATAGCTAAACTCACTAAACTAGGTATAAATCCCTATGTTACAAGATGAGTTGCAAACTGGCTCACTGACAGAACCCACACTGTAAAAGTTGCAGACTCCAAATCTGACCTCAACGCAGTGACAAGTGGAGTACCACAGGGTTCCATCCTGGGACCTCTCCTGTTTGGTATCTACTTCTCTGAAGTACAGGCTAACACAGAAGGCCTCTAGCTAACGCAGTTTGCAGATGACTGCAATCTAGGAGCTATAGTCAAGTCCCCAAATGATGTGGACATCCTACAGAAGGTCCTCGCTGAGACAGATGCCTGGTGTCAGAGCCATGTCCTCAAGCTCAATGCCAAAAAGTGCAGTGTCATCCCCTTTGGTAAAAACTCTGCACCCATGAACTACCACATAGGCAGCAATCTACTTAACACCGAATGCGTGATAAAGAGACCTTGGGACCCAGGAAGACAGTAGTCTCTCTTTTGATAGTCACATTGCCACAGTAGTCAGGAAGTCCTTCTACATGGCACACCTCATCATAAAAGGGTTCTCATCCAGGAAAAAAGAGGTCATTGTTCCCTTCTACTCGACACTCATTAGACCCATTATAGAGTACAATGCCCCTTTTAGAATGTACCTCACAAGACATCTGCAGCAGCTGGAACGGCCACAAAAGTACCTCATAAAGAGGATTACTGGACTCAAACAAATGTCCTACACTGACCACCTCAAAAAACTCCAGCTTTACTCCGTAGCATATCCTCTACTTCAAGGTGATCTCTGCCTAACATATAAAGCTATGCCAAACCCAAAGCTGTTGGACATGCTACACCTAAAGAAATCCCAATCCCTCCAAGCTACATGCTCTAGGGACCTAAACCTTGTCACCACAATAAACAGGACATGCTGGAGGGATATATTCCTGTCCCAGAGACTTTCCATACTCTGGAACAGGCTAGCCATCTATGTCAAGAAAAGTTCTTCATTAGCACTCTTCAAGAAAAATCTTGATGAGTGAATGGGAAATAGGAAATACACCCCAGGGATCACTTCTGTGTCTCTGCTCGACAGTGGCACAGGAAAATAACTTTCTTGGGTGGCATAAGCCAGAGAACCTTGTTGGCTAGGCTTATGTAGGCCCTTGGGCCGATAGCCTAGTACCTACCTGTGAACCTATGAACCTATGGACCAAGCTGTGTTATTGTAAGCCAGTTGTTAATTCTTTCATTAGAGTGTCATCTGCAGATTTCTTCCAATTTTTTACTATGTGTTCAAAATGTCAAGTAAGAAAACAGTCAGAGAAATATTTATTTTTCTCCAGGTAGCAATTTACCCTGTGATTGGTATGGTAGCTCTGCTGAAAAGAAAAATTGCTAATAACCATTGGAGCATTCCATACTTCCTTCTGTTTACAAAAGAAATCAGGAAGTTTAAATACAAAAAATATAAGGTTGGGAGCTTAATAACTAAGCGCAAACAACCACATAGCATATTTTCTTCACCATCAGTCTTACAGAAAATTTCCAACTGTCTTAAAGTAACTACAAAAAAGTTGTATTTTTTTACGAGGCAAAAAGCTAAACCTTATAAAAGCCTTCAAAGTGACTCCACCAAGGACAATGGATGTAGAGGCTATGAGGTATTGTGGGTAGTAATACTAAGTGATAAATGAACAGACATGGCAAGCTGCATTATTGTAGGCCAGTTGTGGAAAGCATATCTTTGTGGAATACTTTGTATTAAGGGCCCATAAGTGGAGATGTTGAAGATTATAGCCAGTGAGGTGATTTGGTGTAATGCTGCCGAGCTATATATCACTGCTGAGAGACAAAGTGTTCAATGGCCTGATGAAATTCATTTATCTTAGGGGTTAAGGCTGTCAGTGTTTTTTGTCCTGGTGCAGAAATGTCTTACAAAGTCATGGAAAATGGACGCATGACTAATCATAATGAATACTTTTGGTTCAACTCTTTTACCCATGGGCATCTCTGACTGCTCAGCAGAGAGAAAGATGATGAAGGTCAAATCTGTCCTGCACAGAGCTGATCAATACTTGGACTAAAATGAGTAAATAAATAATGCTATTTACATACTGTTAAGAGTTAGCAGATGTTTGCCTGATTTCTTCTTGGAAATGGAAAGGTGTTGTACTGCTGTAGCATGAGTAGCAGTTGCATCATTTTATAAACTGTATTTAGCTGCATGCATCTATTTTGCTGCACTATTCTCTGCAATTTAATACTGTTTCTCCTTTTTCTTGTTTTTAACTAGATCTCATCCTCAACTGTTTCATTTGTTGTTTCTGTAAAGAAAAAATTTGCACTAAAAAGATATTAAGAAAGAACCATTAAATGGAATGAATGCAAAAAGCTAGACCCTATAAAAGCCTTCAAAGTGACCCCACCAAGGAAAGTGGATGTAGAGGCTATGTGGTATTGTGGATAGTAATACTAAGTGATAAATGAACATTTGCAGATAATGGGCCGGATTCATGATGGCTTGCACTGAGTCTACGAGTAGAGTAAGACTCCATGCAGCCATCATGTCCGACGAGCGATCCACGAACAGCCTGTAGGGGCGTGTAAGAGAGCTCCTAATACGTCTCTTACATGGAGAGGGCTGTGATATGCAAATTACCTCACTTGCAGCTGAAAGGCATGCAAATGAGGTAAATATGCGATCCAGGAAGAAGAAACCTGTCCGAGTAGGAGACGTGTTAGCTGCAGAAATGTACTCAGTTGACAACTGAGTACCGTTCTGCAAATACCACAAAGAAGCCTTGTCAGCTCCAAATAAAGGTTGCATATGGTTGAGGAAGCATGCCAGTGGCCAAATATACGGCCATTGGAAAGTTTCCCTGATGCAAAATTAAAATATTTTTTTTTTCCGGTGATTTCCGATGTTTAAACGTAGCGCAGCGCCACGCAAACAGGGTGCACTATAAAAATCATAATATAAGGCAATAAAAGCCACAAACATGGAATTTATGAAAATTGTCAAATGTCAATGTAAGGGAATAGCAGGCTGAAGACAACATGGCCACTGAGTAGGGGTTGCTAAGGGGAGAAGCCCAGTCTAAGACATGTAACCAAGCATTAGTAGGCAATCCTATGTAAATGAGTGTTAGGATAGTGAATCACACTTTTACATAGCAAATGAGCACAGTCAGTGGAGTGTAGGAGTAGGATATGGGGAGGAACAGAGTAGGAGATAGGTAACATCACAAGGGGGGTATGTATGAAAGGAGTGCAGCTCATTGGAGGACAGTGGCATCTGTTAGGTGTCAGTTAGACATCATAGAAAGAGGTGTGTCAACAGGTAGGCCAGGGAAAGCCAAGAAATGGAAGGTGTATACTGTGGATAACACCAAAGTTTCTTGCTGAGCAGGTATGCGAGCGTGTGCGCACCTGTAAACTTGAGTAAGACAGAGTGCACGCGTGGAAGCGTGAGTGCACGCATGTAAGCCGGAGTAAGCATGCATAAGGCTGTTTAAAGACCTGTAAGTGCATTTGTGCTGGAGCGCGCGCATTTTAACCCGAATAAGCAAGTTTTAGTCCGTCTAAGCATGTGTGCATGCATGTGAGCTGCTGTGAGCGTGTTTGCGCTTGTATGCGCGTCGCCCTGAGGAAACAGAAAGGGAAAAGGAAGCACAATAAATGGCAGGAAGCTACCAGGTGATACTAGTAGAGCTAGCAGGTGAAAACAATCTAAATCAGGCAATAACACAGGCAGAGCACTAGCCTAGCCCAGCCCAGCACTTAAAACTCTGCAAACAACAGTGCAGTTTGTTTCTCACAAGAGACACTGAAACACTGGAGTATGCTACTAGAAGTGAAAACTGAAAAAGCTTCACTCAGACAAAAAATGCTAGGGGCTGCCATTGCTGTTATAAGACGACATATGCAACATGCTGAGGGTGGTGACAATGCAAATGCTGCCAGACAACCCACAGTGAGGAGACGGAGAAGAGTGTACAGGCCCAGGGTCACCTACCAGGGGTTACATGAGCTGGAGATAGTGGAGTGCTATAGAGTAGACAGAGACCTCCTGCAGCAAATTGTGGAGCTGTGCAGGCCACGCCTCACACACAGAACCAACAGAGGGGAACCCATCCCAGTGGAAACCAAGGTATGTGTTTGCCTAAGAATATGAGCAATAGATACCTTTCAGAGACCAACTGGTGATATGATGGGGATATCACAGGCATCGGCATCCAGGGTACTGCACCAGTTCCTGGATGCCATGTCAGCACATGTCAGTGATCATGTATATTTCCCCAATTCCCGTGAGTTATTGGCCAGCAAAATGCGTCTCTTCCAGCAAATAGCAGAATACCCTGAGGTAGTGGGTGCAAAAAACTGCACACATATATGCATCAAAGCACCAGCCAGTGAGCGGGGTAGGGCCTACATTAACCGCAAGGGCTTCCCCGCCATCAACTGCCAGGTCATGTGTGATGCCCAGGGCATAATAATGAATGTGTGTGCCTGCTGCCCTGGAAGCTACCATGATTCCCATATCTGGCATCTGACGCAGCTGTACCAGACATTTGCCAATGGGGACATCCCACATGGTCACTTAGTGGGGGATGCTGGCTATGCACTGGAGCCGTGGCTGATGACACCCATCAGAAATGCACACACACCTGAACAAGAACACCATAATGAGGCACACGCACAAACACGAAATGTAATCGAGCGTGTGTTTGGGTTGCTCAAGTCATGGTTCCAGTGCCTGGACACATCTGGTGGAGCCTTGCAATACTCACCAACTACATGTACCCAAATTGTCATGGTATGTGCTATGCTACATAATATGATCCTGTGACAACAGCTGCAACAGGACCAGCATAGGCCTGGGCCAAACAGCCCCCCACCAGTGCCAAGGCCATCACAGGCAGAGCGTGACTCAGAGGAGGAACAACCTGAACCTGCCCCAGTAGGCAGACGGAGGCGTGCCCAGTATGCCCTGGCCTTGGCAAAGAGGCAACGCATAGCACATACACTGGCTCAGTAGGAACCCTGGAAATGATACCTCTCTCTGACTCGCACATATAGTAAAAGGAATGCCTAACTTGACACTACCTGTTGCCAAACATGTATAGGGAGTGCAGTATGCGCATCCGACATAGGCAGCCCTGCAGCAACACCTGAGGCATGATTGCCATGTGTTAAGCAATGCAAGGTAGTGCTACACAGCATTTACCACCATGTTGTATATGCAAACATGATGACCTTCAGTAGCATCCTACCATCACCAAACATGAGGCCACAATATGAAGACAAGATGATCAATTACAACAATTGGCTTAAGTATTGGTGTCACTGAAAGGGGATTCAATGCCTATCAGCCTGGGATGAGATGCTCGACAAGACATGATGCTTTGCTAGGGATGGATTTCACCTATCACCTGTGGCCTATTGGATATTGCCAAAGGCTCTTGTCATCCCCATAGTGCCTTTTCTAGGTAAGGCTCAAAACACAAACCCACCTCCATAGGTATCACAAGGGATAAGAAAGTATAAGTAATGCTACTCAATGCCAGAAGTCTACACTGCAAGATGCATGCACTCCAGACACTCAAACCTGGTTCAAGGCTCCCAAGAGCACCCTAGCATTCACAGCTACACCTCATACCATGCTTTACAGCTGCAAAACATGGAACAAACTACAAAATGAGGGTGAGTATCAATATTTGTCAAAGATACCTACACCCCCAGGTTGGTGGCACAGCATGAAGCATCAGAGACTACCCATGTGTAACCAACAGTGGGTAAAACTGCCTTCCAGTTCATAGCCTGCTACAGACCACCCTCCTAAACCCAGGAACCACACTTGGCCAACTGGAGAACACATGAAAATATGAAGATCTCCCCAAACACCATTATATTGGGCAGCTTCAACTACCCAAACATACACTGGGAGCATTACCCTAGCTCCAACACCCTAAGCCAAAGGTTCCCAGAATTTATAAACCAAAATGCTATGGAACAACTTGCTACCACTCCCACAAGAGGGGAAAACATACTGGACCTGATAATCACCAACATGGGGACTCTATGGCCAGGACCAGAAGTGTATCCCTCACTGGTACGATCACACCAGATAGTAATCTCGCTGGATATTCACATTCCCACCCCAGCCCATGGCCAGAAAACCACAGTGAAAAATGTTCACTAAAGCATATGTCACATACCTCAAAACTGAGGTGGAATCCCTCACAGCCCCTGTGTCTGTGGAAAATACGGCCCAGACCTCATAACCCTTTATAAACACATTCTATGAACACTGTCAGGAATGCATGGATCATACAATCCCAAATAAAACCAAGACCCAATCCTCCAAAGGCAGGCATCCTGTTTGGTGGACCCCAGCCATAAACAAACCATACAATACAAGGAGGAAGCTACTATATGATAGATCCAAATCACAAAAAGGAAAGCCATCTCTGACCAGTATTATTGAAAAACAATGTCCACACATAAAATTGTCTAAGGCCATCTGTGAGATAAAAATCGTACAGGACACCAAGGATAATCACAAGGCATTCTTTACTTATTTGTAGGAACATGTGTGGGAATCCCCAGGTATGTTCAGAATTAGTCCAAAATGACAAACAATACAACAAACCTACAGACATTGCCAACATCCAAGCTGACAGGTTTAGTGCAACCCCCCCCTCCCCACCAAAAGGGCAAATATCTATCCCAGCAGAGTGCTGGCCCCCTGACATCACAGATGGGCAGGTAAAAGCCAGCCTCTCCAAAGCAAAACACACAGCATCAATGGGACCAGATGGTGTCCTGGGCTGTGTCCAACATGAACCCCAGCAGAATTGAACACACACATAAGACCACTGTTCAATGTCAGCCATAACACACGATATGTACCCAAAGAGCAGTGTACAGCAACAGTGGACTCTCTCCACAAAGGTGGTGCCTCAACGGATACTGCAAACAATTGCCCCAGAAGCCTGACTAGGTTGGTCTGCAAAGCTATGGAAAGGATCATCATGGACCTCAGAAATAAACATATTGGGGACACACAGACACTGGATCCTACCCATTTTGGCTTTGTTAAGGGCAGATCCTGCCTCTTAAACCTAGTTGAGTCATTTAAAACAGTCACCAAGGCCATTGATGAGGAGATGGTGGTCCACACAGCCTACCTGGACCTTGCAAAAGCCTTCCATACAGTACCCCACTTGGTCATCATAGATAAGATCACCAGCTTCAATAGAAACCCCTATGTCAGTAGATGGGTTGCAAACTGGCTCAAGGACAGAACCCACATTGTCTGAAATGCTGGAGCCATGTCAGATCACAAACCAGCTACAAGTGATATCCCACAAGGCTCAGTCCTGGGACCTCCCTTGTTTGGTATATATTTCTCAGAGGTGCAGGCCAACACAGAAGGACAGTTGGTGAACAAGTTTGTAGATGACTGCAAACTGGGCACCATAATCAACCCTCCAGCTGACACAAGCATCCTACAAAAGGGCCTCATAGAAACAGACAACTGGTGCCAGAGCCATGTCCTCAAGCTAAACACAAAACAGTGTATAGTCCTCTCCTGTGTCAAAAACTAAGTGCCCACAAATTACTACATATCTGGTAACCCATTAAGTATGGAAGAAGTGATAAGGGACCTGGGGACCCAAGTAGATAGCAATCTCACATTTGACAACCATGTGGCCAAAGTGTTCAGAGAAACATTTCATACAGCCCACCTAATCATGAAGGTAATCACATCTACATCAGTGGAGGTCATCGTGCCTCTTAACTCATCCCTCATCAGGCCCATAATTGAGTACAATGCCCCTTGTGGGATCTACCTTTTCAGACACCTGCAGCAGCTGGAAAGACTACAAAAGTACCTCACCAGGAGGATCAAAGGGCTCAAACACATGCCAGTCTCTTCCCAGTTAAAGAAACTGCATCTCCACTCAGTGGCATACTGCCTGCCCAGAGGTGATCTGTGCCAGATGTATAAAGCCATGTCCAACCTGGAATCAATGGACATGCTGCACCTTGGAAAATCAGAATCCCATCAAGCTATGTGCTCAAGAGACCTGAACCTCAGGACTGAAATAAATAGGACATGCTGGAGTGACAGATCCATAACCCAGAGGCTCCCCCCACTCTTGAGTAAACTCCCACTCCAGGTTAGCCAGAGTACCTCATTGACTCTCTTCAAGAGGAATCCTGATGAGTGGATGGGAGATTGTAGGTTTACCCTGGGTATCACTTCTATGTCACTGTTAGCCAGAGGCACAGTATACTAACCATGAAAAATGTAATGGCAAACTTCACTTACAATGTGTGTTGAAAGCCAAACACACTCTGGCTAGGATTATAAATACCCTAGGGCAGATAGCCTCATATGAACCTATGAACATAATCACACACACCAAGTAGTACAACTGTGGTCACTGTGGAGTAATGTTGGCCAATGTCCACCCAAGCTGGTGAATACACAGCAATGTTGGACAAGCCTGGTTTAAGTACGCCATAGCTGAACAAAATGCAACATGCTCATAGTTGCCCAACTGGCCCTTAACTAGTCTGGTCTGCTCAGTATGAGCATTTACAGCAGTGATGGGACTCAAACCCATGATACTGTGCACCATAATGAAAGTACTGAACCACTACACCATGACAGTATTGCTGTGTTCAGACAGTATGAGAGAATGTTGCCAAGTCTTTGCAAACTATCCCATGGAAACCCTGCAAGCACAGCATAATCCCTGTTGAGTTATGACACAAAGGAGTCTGGCAGTAAGAACACAACATGACTTCCAACACACACAGTATTAATGTCAATATTGGTCATGTTCACACACAACCACAAATGTAGTGGACTTCAGATCACAACATATGGAAAGGTCACACTGGGCATGCTAACACACTTGGATAAATGAGACACATGTCAGGCAACAAACCATGGAAAGCCTGAACTGGGCATGCTCACACACATAGGCCATGTCTGAGTATAGCAGTCAGTCACACATATCTGGCAGTTGCATGTGTTAAGCCAGGAACCTCCCACAATCCGGCAATCCACCCTGTGCACACAGTTAAATGACAACAGACACATATATTAATATACCGGAACCCAGTCATGATCAAACATGTTATCACATGTTGTTCACAGAAACTGTGAAAGCTATGGCAATAAAGACCTGCAAACAGTAGCAGCAACAAATATTGTGCATCCCAAGCATAAATATAGGTGCAGAGGTGAATACTAGGCTGTCTGCCCTGGGGAATTCATAAGCCTAGGCAGAGTGTATTTGGAGTCTGCCTCCCCAGTAGAGTAGCCTACTGTGCCTCTGTAAAGTAGGTCACAGAAGGCACCCTTTAAGGCTACTTTGCTGTACCTCTGTCAAGCAGGGACACAGTGGAGATCCCAGGGGTGAATATGCAATTTCCCATCCATGCGGCTGTATTTTGCTGGAAGATGGTTGGTGAGTGGCTATGTCTAACTTTAATTGGGATTCAATTCCAGAATGAGGGGAGCCTGTGAGTAGTGAATCTGTCCCTGCAGCATGTCCTATTTATGTTGTCCCTGGAGTGTGTATCTGTAAGGGTCTTGGATTTTATGAGGTGGAGCATGTCCATAACTTCTGGCTTTGAAATGGCTGTGTACGTCAGGCATAGATTACCTCTGAGTAGGCATTAAGTAACTGAGTAGAGCTGGAGATCTTTTAGCTGAGTTGCATAGGACATCTGTGTGTAGCCCATGATTCTCTTCGGGAGGTACTATTGTGTTCATTGTAGTTGCCACAGGTGTTGGGTAAGGTACACCCCAAAAGGGGCATTGTAGTCAAACATGGTCCTGATGAGTGAGTAGTAGAGGGCCACAATGACCTCACATGATCTACATGCAAACACCCATGTGAGAAGAAGGTCTATACAAAGTTCTTAGCAATAACTCACTGTCAATGTGATTAGCAAAGGAGAGGTTATGATCTATCTGGGTCTGTGAGATATTGCTCTGTTATGTAGTAGCTTCTTCCTTCTGTTGTACAGCTTATATATGGCTGGGGTCAACCAGACAGGTCTCCTGTTTTGGAGGACTCATGGTTTTATGTGGGATAGCATGATCAATGCATACCTGCAGCTGCTCATACAATGCGTTTGTAAAGAATTCTGCAGATTGGTCTGTATTAATCTCCAGCATGGGGCCTCTGAAGTATTCCACCCCAGTCTTCACAAGTGCAAATTCTGCCTTCGAGAAATTCTTTACAGTGCTTTCCTTGGCTGGGTGTGGGGACGGGATATGGATGTCCAGGGAAAGTTGAACATGGTCTGATCTTAACAATGACAGTTCTACCTCTGGTGTGGAACATAGAGTCCCCATGTTGGTGATGATCAGGTCCAATATGTATTCCCCCTAGTAGGTGTGGTGACTGGTTGTGCCATAGCGCATGGATTCACAAATTGTAGTGACTGTAGGGTGATGTTGAGGGCTTGAGTAGCATACCCAGTCAATATTTGTGTACCTGAAGTTAACCACTATAATGGTGTGTGTGAAGACCTTCATATCCGACACTGTACCCAGGAAAGCCAAGTGTGGTTACTGGGTATGGGTGGGTGGTCTGAACTACACACCAAACCAAAAGGCAGTTTTGCACAATGGTAGGTGTATATGTATGGCCTGTCATGCTTAGTGCAGTGGGACCAACCCAGAGTTGTGTGTATCTGTGATGTATATGGATACACCCCCTACTTGTGTTCTGTGTCACAAGTCCTGTGGTCATGAAGCATGGTATAGAACATAACCTGGCAGTGCCAGTGTGCATATGTGACCCTGAACTAGGTTTCTGCGAATGCACAGATATTGTTATCCCCCATACTGAGGGATAGTTAAAGATGTACATTCTTCTTTGGAAAGACTGATGATGTCAGCACCCTATAAATACAGCAGGAGAAGGGAAATCATCCAGTAATGCGAATAGCGCACTGCACTAATGTGTATTGTCTCTATAACATAGTTCAGTAGGGGGTTGAATCCTGCAAATGCTGTGTGTGTGGGGGGGGGCAGCGGTGTGTAGGGGTGTGTGTATGTCTGCAATTCTTTGTGAAAAGAATGGCCATTTTGAAGACTGGGATAGCACACTAAAAGATGTACATTCTTCTTTGGAAACACCCTATATATACAGCAGGAGAAAGAAAATCATCCAGTAATGCGAATAGCGTGCTGTGCTAATGCATCTCTCTCAAGTGCCATAACCTAGTTAGGTAGGGGTTTGAATCCAACAAATGCCTTGTGTGCGTTTGTCACACAGTTTGTGAATGCATTGTGTGTATTGCCTTCATTATTGTATGACATATTATTATAACAGTAATTGCCATGCACACATCAGGTATGTGTTTGCCACATACAGATATGTACCTGTGACCTATAATAGTTCCTATGTGCGAAGCCTGCTCCATATGAATACAGTTGTTACCTTTGCCGCCATGTGCCTCAGCTTACCAGACCTTAGGCCATACATGTATGTTGGTGACAATGCAAGCTACTGCAGTGATCTGTGTCCTAGGCCAACTATGTGACACACACCCATGAAAGCTTTGATAGATTAATGTGGGTGACGGTTCATGTCTGCAGTATATGTCAGACATGTTAAAACACAGCAAAGTCTGTGAGTGATGGCCATCCATTGTAAGTGTATGGCAACTGTTGCCAATATGCATACAGACACCTTCTTGCTTAGGTGATACACAGAGGGACTGCAGAATACCTTTGGAAATGTGAATATCACAGGATAGACAAGATAACACCTGTCCACATGTATACACCATTACCCATTCTACATGATGGGTGCTACCACCTACATGGTACTGTTGGAATACTATGTTAACTACATGCTGATGACAATGCCACAGTAGTGTTACAGCAATATACCATGGCTTGGACAACAGGTATCTGTCCGTATGATACCCTTGTGGTGGTTAGGTGTGTCATGTGTAGAATGCATTGTAGGCCACTGTATGTATTTGCAGTCATGGATGGACATATCCATAGTGTGTTGGCATGTACATGAGACTGCTATATGCCAAAGTGTATTGTTCCCAGGGATGTGTGGGGCTCAGTAACAATGGCTACTGCTATAGTGTAGTACTGCAGGGATATCACTGACACCAGGTTCCTATGTCTGTGTATCAGTTGAGGAGACACCATGTAATTACCACTGAATGTCAGGCTATGTAAGCTGTGTATACTACCAGAATGCAGACCATTGATATGTGGAAACCGTATCACCCACAGCATACTGTCAAACCATGTCATGTTCCATGCTGACCATGTTCACAAATGTACACCTGCAAATCGGTGATGCAAACATCACACATGTACTGTTCACACCCCAACACATGCAGGCACAGGTACACACAACAGCCATGTAGCACATGTGCAGACAGTACACTTTGGGAATTAACATTGGTGAATACAAAACTGCAATGACAAACATAGTTAATGCATCATGCATGCTCGAATCTACCCACAACAATATCATTACACAGTACTGTTAACAACATGATAATAATACTACAGTGCTATGTAGTCACCCTGTGCATCAGTACCATGCTATCCTGTTCCAGCGTCAATGTTACAGATGGCAGGAAGTGGCACAGTTTCATCATATGCACAGGGTGTGTGCTTGGTTTGCCAGAGTCTGCCATTGACACATCCAATCGACATGTATGTGTGTGTGTGTGTGTGTTAGTGAGGGACAACAGTACAAGATGGGGCAACGTTGCGATGTGTGTGCATGTGTTAGCCCTAGGTGTTAGCATTATGTGTGTGTGTATGCATGCACACAGTTCCACCATGTGGCTGCCATATACGGGTGTTTGTGGACAGCCACAGACTGTACCTGCCAGGTCATACAGGTCACTGTCTCTGGCCACGGACATGGTACCTGTGCCTGGCAGGGGTGCTACGGACAGTATCAGGTACTAAGTAAGACTGGGTACTGTCATCAGAAGCAGTGGGTTGTTGACTGGGCACATGTCCCTGCTGGGACTGTCCAGAGACACGTGCATGTGGTCTTCTAGGATGGCCTACTAACAGCACAGACCCAACATTTCTGGGGCTGGTAATGGCACTATGGGAGCAGCTGCGGGTTTGTTGTCATCCGAGATGACTGGCAGCTGATAATGTTGCTGGCAGACGTCCACGTCGACACCGCAACCGTCCTGCACTGTCTTGGCTCCTGATCATGTAGTTGTGAAATGGATCTAATGTGTTCCCCCAATGTCTATCAATGACCTCGCTGATGTTATGGATGGCAGATGCAACGTCACGCATAGTGTCATTCATAGCGGTGCAATGTGCTCTAAGCTCCCTCAGACCCTGTCTGGTGTACCATTCTATACGTGCCTGTGCCTGCATTACAGCCCGGAACATAGCTGAGGTTGATAGACCTCTGTGGGCACATCTGACAGGGGCAGTATGACCTCGGATGCTCCCACGAGAACCCCTGGACATCTGCCTGTGTGGTACCATGTCAGAAATCTGGCCATGGCTGCTGTGAGGAGATGCACGTGCCAATGATACCACACTACCCTGGTCAATGCCCACTGTATGCTGTCCCTTAGCTAAGGACATTGGTGACAATGGATGTATCGGCAGGATGACTATGCGCATTGATGGGGTTGACTGCTGTGTACTGTCAATTGGATGACCAACGGCAGACCCTGTCACACCTCCCTGTGCCATTACACATGTATCATCATTAGCACTATCCCCAGCAGTGGCTTCAGGTTCCCTGCTGCACACCACCAGAGCAACATCAGAACCTGTGAGAGGAAGATAGGAAACACAGTTTACAAATGTGTACATGATATTAGCACACAGGCACACATGCACACATGCACACAGGCGCACATGCACACAGGCGCACATGCACACAGGTGCACATGCACACAGGCACACATGCACACATGCACACAGGCACACGTACTTATGCACACATGCACCCATGCACACAGGTGCACATGCACACATGCACACAGGCACACATGCACACATGCACACAGGTGTGCATGAACACATGCACACAGGTGCACATGCACACAGGAGCACATGCACACATGCACACAGGTGCACATGCACACATGCACACAGGCGCACATGCACACATGCACACATGCACACAGGCGCACATGCACACAGGCATACATGCACACATGCACACAGGCGCACATGCACACAGGCACACATGCACACATGCACACAGGTACACATGCACACATGCACACAGGGCACATGCACACATGCACACATGCACACAGGCGCACCTGCACACAGGCGGACATACACACATGCACACATGCACACAGGTGCACATGCACACATGCACACATGCACACAGGCGCACATGCACACATGCACACATACACACAGGCACACATGCACACAGGCGCACATGCACACAGGCACACATGCACACAGGCACACATGCACAGAGGTGCACATGCACACATGCACACATGCGCACAGGCACACATGCACACATGCACACAGGCACACATGTACACAGGTGCACATGCACACATGCACACCGGTGCACATGCACACATGCACACATGCACACAGGCACACATGCACACAGGTGCACATGCACACATGCACAAAGGCGCACATGCACACAGGCGCACATGCACACATGCACACAGGTGCACATGCACACAGGCGGACATGCACACAGGCACACATGCGCACATGCACACAGGTACACATGCACACATGCACACAGGTGCACATGCACACATGCGCACATGCACACAGGCAGACATGCACACATGCACACAGGCAGACATGCACACAGGCGCACATGCACACATGCACACATGCCCAAAGGCGCACATGCACACATGCGCACATGCACACAGGCAGACATGAACACAGGCGCACATGCACACATGCACACATGCACAAAGGCGCACATGCACACATGCACACAGGCGCACATGCACACATGCACACAGGTGCACATGCACACAGGTGCACATGCACACAGGCACACATGCACACATGCACACAGGCGCACATGCACACAGGTGCACATGCACACATGCACGCAGGTGCACATGCACACATGCACACAGGTGCACATGCGCACATGCACACAGGCACACATGCACACAGGTGGACATGCACACATGCACACAGGTGCACATGCACACATGCACACAGGCACACATGCACACAGGTGTACGTGCACACATGCACACAGGCGCACATGCAGACATGAACACAGGTGCATATGCACACAGGCGCACATGCACACATGCACACAGGTGCACATGCACACATGCACACAGGCACACATGTACACAGGTGCACATGCACACCGGTGCACATGCACACATGCACACAGGCACACATGCACACAGGTGCACATGCACACATGCACAAAGGCGCACATGCACACAGGCGCACATGCACACATGCACACAGGTGCACATGCACACAGGCGCACATGCACACATGCACACAGGTGCACATGCACACAGGCGGACATGCACACAGGCACACATGCGCACATGCACACAGGTACACATGCACACATGCACACAGGTGCACATGCACACATGCGCACATGCACACAGGCAGACATGCACACATGCACACAGGCAGACATGCACACAGGCGCACATGCACACATGCACACATGCCCAAAGGCGCACATGCACACATGCGCACATGCACACAGGCAGACATGAACACAGGCGCACATGCACACATGCACACATGCACAAAGGCGCACATGCACACAGGCGCACATGCACACATGCACACAGGTGCACATGCACACAGGTGCACATGCACACAGGCACACATGCACACATGCACACAGGCGCACATGCACACATGCACACATGCACACAGGTGCACATGCACACATGCACGCAGGTGCACATGCACACATGCACACAGGTGCACATGCGCACATGCACACAGGCACACATGCACACAGGTGGACATGCACACATGCACACAGGTGCACATGCACACATGCACACAGGCACACATGCACACAGGTGTACGTGCACACATGCACACAGTCGCACATGCAGACATGCACACAGGTGCATATGCACACAGGCGCACATGCACACATGCACACAGGTGCACATGCACACATGCACACAGGCACACATGCACACATGCAAACAGGTGCACATGCACACATGCACACAGGTGCACATGCACACAGGCACACATGCACACATGCACACAGGTGCACATGCACACAGGCACACATGCACACATGCACACATGCACACAGGCGCACATGCACACATGCACACATGCACACATGCACACAGGCGCACATGCACGCAGGCACACAGACACACAGACACACATGCACACAGGCACACTCCTCAGTACAGCAGATACTAACACAGACACACCTGCAATCCAACACATACACAATACTGTTTTAGGGTGGGTGACCGTTTCACAAGGAAAAACATCACTGCACACATGTCAGCATGCAGGTTATGTAGTAAATGTAAGCAAACTAAGAACACACAACTGACGACCGCTAGAGAAGGTAGATGAAAAGCAGGCTGTTTAAGGTAGAAGAATCCACAAGTAAGCCGTTGGCTAAAAATTGACACTCTTTAATTCCACTAAGTAACGTCTTTAAAACACTTTGATCCCAATTAAATTTTTAAAAAGGAAACAATTTCCATAGACAATAGTTCCCCATTTAAAACATTGTGAGTGAACGGCCTCACTTTGCGAGTGGTTCCCTATCTAAAAATTTGTAAGTAAAAGCCACGCTTAATATAGTATAAAAGATACACAAATTACCTAATCTCTCCGTACTCCAGAGAGATCGATGCCACTCTGGTTCAACAGGTTGCATAGGCCAGTTAATGCAACACTACATAAAAATTGCATGAGTTAAATAATCTCAACTCAAATTCTAAGATCTAGCTGTCGAAAAAGTGGTATGTATATGTCCACAATTGCTCTATCCTACATCTACAATGACAGACCCCTCCATCTGGAAACGGCAGTCCTGTACGCATGACAGTCCACTACATCCCGTAGCGTGCAAGCAACTCACTAGACCTGCAAGTCTCATCACCGGTTTCCATACACACTGGTTCAGTGGATCAAGAGCCAGCCAACCCTTTGTTACACCACAGGGCTAGCTGGATTACCGTGGCTCAAATTGCGAAGTCCAACTGTCACAAAGTGTGTCAATAAGTATTTTATTTGTTACCTAAAATGACAGTCCACTGCGTTAAAAGATGTTTTTATGTAAATAAACGCCTATGCATTGCGTATTTTAAACAATGCGCTCAAGTTTGTAGCATTAGTTACTTATTGTTTTTCACTGTCCTACGGTTTTAGGTCTTTGCTCATAAAGCGTCTGGCAGTGTGCTGTAAGTCACAAAAAACCACGAAATAACCTACAAGAATCGTTGCCTGCCATATACAGGTCCTACGAATCTTGTCCAGGTGGGCAACAATTACACATAATGTCAAAACTTAAGAGTAGTCAGATCCGCCAAGTTACTACTAATTGCTGCCGGTGTGAGCACATTAATGCCATACATGAATTACCCTCAAAAAAAGAAACAATAAACTAAAATAAGTCCACTGCGTTAAAAAAAGTTTTTATGTAAATAACCACCTGTGCATTGCGTGTTTTAAACAATGCGCTCAAATTTGTGACAGTAATTACTTATTATTTTGCACTGTCCTACAATTTTAAGTCTTGACTCATAAAGAGTCTGACAGTATACTGTAGGTTACAGTAAGACTACCAGAGGACCTGCAAAAATCGTTGCCTACCGTGTACAGATCCTACATATCTTGTCCAGATAGGCAACAATCACACATAATGTCTGAACATAAGGATAATCAGGTCCCCCAGATTGCTACTATTTGCTACCAGTGTGAGCACGCTAATGCGATGCATAAATTGCCCTCAAAATAAAATTAAATAAAATAAACCAAAGTACAGTTAAATACTCACACCCACACTTCCCCATAGTCTGTGTTCTTATAACATAGTTAATTACTAGTATTTACCTAGTTTTAAAATAATGTTGAACAAGCAATAATAAAATGCTGTATGTATGTGCTGTTTAATATAAGTATGTTGAAAAGTAATATTTTCATTATTCAAATATTTAACCCAATCTAATCCTTTTTAGTTGGATTTTATACTGTCAAAATTCTATGCTTTTAAAGTTTGACATCTACACTATGGTTAGTGTTGTTAAACTATAGTTTGTATTTTATTTCATTTTAATTTTAACTTTTAGTTCTATCTTAGTAGGTTCTTAATTTTTAAGATACATGAAATAGAACAACTTTCATTTAGGCCTGGATGAGTACACGCCATTAACCTAACTTGCCATTTCACTCTCTTCTCTCCAAATCTAATTTCAACATAATGTCATTCACCAACCCTTCCTCAATAAAATTTTGCCTAGTTTGGTCAATTACCATAAATTTGAATTTGTGATCCGGATACTTTGTACAGTGCCTAGCTAGGGCATTGTCATCCTTGTTTTTGGCAATTGCATAGCAGTGCTCATAAATTCTATCACGGAGTCGTCTATCGGTTTTGCCTACATAGAATGAAAAACATTCTGTGCACTGGGCTAGATAGACTACTCCTTTAGAGTTACAGTTGCAAAATGTGTTGACTTGAAAGGTTTCATCCCTGATGTTAAACCTTTCTAAAGTGTTTATGTATGGACAATATTTGCAACTCCCACATTTTGTTGTACCTCTTTTGAATAGTTTAGTTTTACTTTTTGTTTCCAGTAATTTTTTCAAGTTGTAACCCCTTCTATATGTAATAATTGGGCCATGGGCAAGAATGTGTGTTAAATCTTTATCTAAAGACAATGACCGCCAGTACTTCCTAACTATATTGCCTATGTTTGATGCCTCAATACAGTATGTGAAAGTAAATGCAGTACTGAAATTTTCTTCAGTTTTGCCCTCCCTGTCACCAGATTCTTGTGTTGCAACCATTGTAATTAATGAAGGGGTTTTGTCAGAGTTACCGTTGTACACTGGAGTGATGTTAGGTTTAACTTGACCATTCAGAATAGGTGCATAAATGCCCCTATTTCTTTTTTCAATGACCTCCTCAAATATACCTTTTAGAAATAGGTCTGGATAGCCCCTATTTGTGAACATCTCATGCAACCAGTTACATTCTTCATTGAAGTCCTGGTCAACTGTTACCATTCTAGTGGCCCTGACTAGTTGTCCTTTGACAACTGATTTCTTCTGATGGTGGGGGTGCATGCTGGTAAAATGTAAATAGCTGTTGCAGTGGGTTTCTTTCCTGTGAATCTTCGCCGTGTATTTCTCCAAATCTTTTGATAAACACACGTCAAGAAAGTTAATTGTACTGCACTGAAAGTTTTTAGTAAACTTTAGGAAGTGTGTAGTTGAACTAAGGTAGTCCACTAGTTGGTTTGCATGTTGTTCATCCCCCTTAATAATAATGAAAATATCATCCAAAAACCTTTTGTAACAAAGGATTTGGTTCATCTAAACACTATTAAGTAGGTATTCGTTTTCCCAATATGCTAAAACCAAATTGGCGAAACTCGAACCCATAGGGGAACCCATGGCTACCCCTACCTTTTGTCTGAAAAGCAGACCCTCAAAGAAGATAAAGTTGTTTGCTAAAATAATCTCCAAGAGTTGTTCAACCAACAGACATTCATTGTCTTGTGCACCCTTACTCCGGATGAAATCAATTACCCACTCAGTCCCAATGGCATGTGGGATGCAAGAGTATAACTCACAGATATCAACTGTTAGAAAATTTCCTGATGCATTAAATGGTGTATTCTGAATGCATTCTAAAAAGGACCAAGAGTCCTTTAATATCTGAGTTTCTAATTCTACATATTTTTTAAGAATACAGTCCACCATCTTTGCAGATGGATACGTTATGGACTGCCTTGCATCTACCAAAGCCCTAAAAGGTGGATTAAATACAGTTTTATGTAACTTTGGTATACCAAAAATCTTAGGGATTCTGGGTGCCAACATCGTGATGTAAGTGTATTGGTTGATGTTTATGATTCCATCTGTGTAAAGGTCACTAAAGAACATTTTTATTCTGTTGTATGCTTGATTGAGTTCATTTCTGCTCGTCTCCTCGTATGTGTCACTTCCTAAAATTGAAAACATAATGTTTGAATAATCACTGTTGTAAAACACTGCTATACCCCCACCTTTGTCAGGTTTCATTAGCCTCAACGGTAGTTGTCTAATTAAGTTCAATGAGTAAGTTTCTTCATTTGACATGTTAATTTTATGGTCATTGTTATTGGGATGTCTGTTAAGTTCCCTAAATTCGCTAATACACAAGTGTTCAAATAAATTTAAAGTGTCATTGTGAGGTGGATTGTAAGTACTAGCTATTTTAAGTTCACTTGTATTGTAACTATTGTTACCAAACATGATGTTTAAATTTAATTTACGTGTGAACATTTTAAAGTCTAAGATTAGTTCAGTGATATCACATTTTCTTGTTGGAACAAAAGTCATTCCCTTGGCAAACAATTCCACCAGTTTAGAATCAATGTGACATTCAGTATAATTATAAATTTTGAAGTCATTTTTGGTGTTTGATATAACTTCAAACAGTTTTAGTCCTGGTGTTGATTGTTGCTCCTGGTGTTGTATCTCCGTTTCTGACCATGGGGGGGATTGGTTGTCCAGTTGTTCCCCCTCCCCCCTTGGTAGTTTTTTTGTCCACCCTGGTTGTGCCTAGTAACATTACCAAACTGAACACTGTGGCTTGTTTCCGGTTCATTGGTAACATCGTCAAAAATTTCCTCATCCACGTTCACATGGTCAAGGGCGTTACATAAGTGTTCGTAGTAGATCTAACTGTCCCATGCCTGTTTTTATTTTGCAGTTTTGGGTAACTGGGACCATTAGGTTTTACTGTAGAGTTGACTTTATGGGGGGGTTTTGGAAAAGCTTCCCCTTCTCTGTACGCTTTAAGGTCCCTCTGTAATTTTTTTCAATTTATTGCCCTTAAGTTTGACCATTTGTTGAGAAATGCTATTGAGAGTTCTCTCAAATTCAAATTTGTATCTACTGAAGTCCATATCGTTTTTTATCTCATTTTCCAGGTTGGAAATTTCATTATTCAGATCTTCTAAAGAAATGGCATAATGTTTCATCATGCACCTTAAAACCTCCAGGCCTTGGTTGTTGTACAGTTCAGTCAAGTCATTAAAGAAGTCAGAACCAAATACAAGACCCGTTGGGGTAAGAAAAAGCCTTAACCCTTTAGGTACAATTTTTCTTGAACACATCTATTTAGATAGTTTAGTTCTAACTGTAACTTTTTGCTTTAAACAGTTTGTTATCAAAGCTCTTAAGTTTTTCAGTTAGATTGCCCGTATTTAAGTTATTATCAAAGTGTTCAGTACCTGTGTTTTGTTCGTCCATATTCAGTTCTGCGTTAAGCCATGACCTGATATTAAAGTTGTTATCCAAACTATTAGGCCTCCATTCTGTGGATTCCACAGGCTGACGCTGTTCGTTTTGAAACTTCCCCTGCCTTTGAGGAAGCTGTTGATAGTTACTATTGGTGTTGCTAGGTGAAGTAGAAACCCTCGAGTGTCCGCTGGAGTTGGAACTGGTCACATTGTCCACCTTCTCCGATAAGCGGTCGAGGCGTACATTAATTAGGTTCAATAGTTGAGTCAGGTTACCCTGCGATTGGTTTTGGTCCCCTTCATCTTCCATCACAAAAATGGCAGTCTAGTGTAAACAACAGCAACAAAGTAAATGTAAACAAACTAAGAACACACAACTGACGACCGCTAGAGAAGGTAGATGAAAAGCAGGCTGTTTAAGGTAGAAGAATCCACAAGTAAGCCGTTGGCTAAAAATTGACACTCTTTAATTCCACTAAGTAACGTCTTTAAAACACTTTGATCCCAATTAAATTTTTAAAAAGGAAACAATTTCCATAGACAATAGTTCCCCATTTAAAACATTGTGAGTGAACGGCCTCACTTTGCGAGTGGTTCCCTATCTAAAAATTTGTAAGTAAAAGCCACGCTTAATATAGTATAAAAGATACACAAATTACCTAATCTCTCCGTACTCCAGAGATCCTCGATGCCACTCTGGTTCAACAGGTTGCATAGGCCAGTTAATGCAACACTACATAAAAATTGCATGAGTTAAATAATCTCAACTCAAATTCTAAGATCTAGCTGTCGAAAAAGTGGTATGTATATGTCCACAATTGCTCTATCCTACATCTACAATGACAGACCCCTCCATCTGGAAACGGCAGTCCTGTACGCATGACAGTCCACTACATCCCGTGAGCGTGCAAGCAACTCACTAGACCTGCAAGTCTCATCACCGCTTCCATACACACTGGTTCAGTGGACGCAGAGCCAGCCAACCCTTTGTTACACCACAGGGCTAGCTGGATTACCGTGGCTCAAATTGGCAGTCCAACTGTCACAAAGTGTGTCAATAAGTATTTTATTTGTTACCTAAAATGACAGTCCACCATGCTAAAAGATGTTTTTATGTAAATAACCGCCTGCTATGCATTGCGTTTTAAACAATGCTCAAGTTTGTAGCATTAGTTACTTATTGTTTTTCACTGTCCCACGGTTTTAGGTCTTTTGCTCATAAAGCTGCCTGGCAGTGTGCTGTAAGTCACAAAACCACGAATAACCTACAAGAATCGTTGCCTGCCATATACAGGTCCTACTTAATCTTGTCCAGGTGGGCAACAACAATTACACATAATGTCAAAACTTAAGAGTAGTCAGATCCAAGTTACTACTAATTGTTGCCGTGTGAGCATTAATGCCATACATGAATTACCTAATCTCTCCGTACTCAAAAAGAGGTCTCGATGCCACTCTGGGGACAACAGGTTGCATAGGCAGTTAATGCAACACTACATAAAAAATTGCGCCAGGTTAAATAATCTCCGCTCAAATTCTAAGATCTAGCTGTCGAAAAAGTAGGTATGTATATATCCTGTTGCTCTATCCTACATCTACAATGGCAGACCCTCATCCTCCTAGGCGGCAGTCCTGTCACATGACAGTCCACTACATCCCGTAGCGGCATCGCTGTTACAAGTCTCGCCCGCAGTTTCCATACACACTGGTTGGTGGACCGCAAGAACCAGCCAACCCTTTGTTGCCTGGGGCTGAAGCTGGATTACCGTGAAACTCAAGTGCTTGAGATCAACTGTAAAGTGTATGTCGTATTTTATTTGTTACCTAAAATGACAGTCCACTGCGTTAAAAAGATGTTTTTATGCCAAATAACAGCCTATGCATTCGTGTATTTTTAAACAATGCGGCTCAAGTTTCTTAGCATTAGTTACTTATTGTTTCACCTCTGGTTTAGTGCTGCTCATAAGCGTCTGGCAGTGTGCTGTAAGTCACAAAAACCCGCGAAATAACCTACAAAGATGAATTTGCCTGCCATATACGGTCCTCTGATCTTGTCAGGTGGTAACAATTACACATAATGTCAAAACTTAAGAGTAGTCAGATCCAGCCAAGTTACTATAATTGCTGCGGTGTGACACATTAATAATGCCATATGGATTACCTCAAAAAACAGCAAACTAAAATAAGTCCACTGCGTTAAAAAAAGTTTTATGTAAATAACCACCTGTGCATTAGTGTTTTAAACAATGCGCTCAAATTTGTGACAGTAATTACTTATTATTTTGCACTGTACAGGTTTTAAATCTTGACTCATGAGAGTCTGACAGTATACTGTAGGTTACAGTAAGACTACCAGGACCTGCAAAATGAATTTGCCTACGGTGTACAGATCCTACATATCTTGTCAGATAGGCAACAATCACCATAATGTCTGAACATAAGGATGAAATCAGGTCCCACAGATTGCTACTATTATTTACTTTAGTGTGAGCCGCATGTCACGATGCATAAGTACCCTCAAAAAAAATAAAATTAAATAAAATAAGGCCAAAGTACAGTTAAATACTCACACCCACGTTCCCCACATAGTCTGTGTTCTTATAACATAGTTAATTACTAGTATTTACCTAGTTTTTAAAATAATGTTGAACAAGCAATAATAAAATGCTGTATGTATGTGCTGTTTAATATAAGTATGTTGAAAGTAATATTTTTGTGTTCAAATATTGGCTTAATCTAATCTTTTTTTAGTTGGATTTTATACTGTCAAAATTCTATGCTTTTAAAGTTTGACATCTACAGTATGGTTAGTGTTGTTAAACTATAGTTTATTTTACTATTTCATTTTAATTTTAACTTTTTAGTTCTATCTTAGTAGGTTCTTAATTTTTAAGATATGAAATAGAACAACTTTCATTTTATTTAGGCCTGGATGAGTGCAAGCCATTAACCTAACTTGCCATTTCAATTCTCTTCTCTCCAAATCTAATTTCAACATAATGTCATTCTACCAACTATCAATAAAATTTTGCCTAGTTTGGTCAATTACCATAGAATTTTGAATTTGTGATCGGATACTTTGTACAGTGCCTAGCTAGGGCATTGCCATCCTTATTTTGGCAATTGCATAGCAGTGCTCATAATAAATTCTATCATGGCGAATTAGATCTATGCGGTTTTGCCTACATAGAATGAAAAGAAACATCCTTGTTTTGGCAGTGCATAACAGTATGCCAAATTCTATAAGGTGATCTGCTCGGTTTTGCCCTACATAGAATGAAAAACATTCTGTGCACTGGGCTAGATAGACTACTCGCTAGAGTCCCAGTTGCAAAATGTGTTGACTTGAAAAGGTTTCATCCCTGATGTTAAACCTTTCTAAAAAGTGTCTTTATATGGACAATATTTTGCAACTCCACATTTTGTGCACACTCTTTGGAATAGTTTAGTTTTACTTTTGTTTCCAGTAATTTTTCAAGTTGTAACCCCTTCTATATGTAATAATTGGGCCATAGACAAGAATGTGTGTTAAAATCTTTTATCTAAAGACAATGACGCCCAGTACTTCCTAACTATATTGCTATGTTTGATGCCTCAATACAGTATGTGAGAGAGAAGTAAATGCAGTACTGAAATTTTCTTCAGTTTTGCCCTCCCTATCACCAGATTCTTGTGTTGCAACCATTGTAATTAATGAAGGGGTTTTGTCAGAGTTACCATTGTACACTGGAGTGATGTTAGGTTTAACCCGATAGCCATTCAGAATAGGTGCATAAATACTTTTCTTCTTTTTCAATGACCTCCTCAAATATACCTTTTAGAAATAGGTCTGGATAGCTATTTGTGAACATCTCATGCAACCAGTTATTCTTCATTGAAGTCCTGGTCAGCTGTTACCATTCTAGTGGCCCTGACTGGATTGTCCTAACGACAGCTGATTTCTTCTGATGGTGGGGTGCATGCTGGTGAAATGTAAATAGCTGTTGCAGTGGGTTTCTTTCCTGTGAATCTTAGCGTGTATTTCTCCAAATCTTTTGATAAACACCGTCCAAAGAGATTAATTATGCTGCACTGAAAGTTTTAGTAAACTTTAGGAAGTGTGTAGTTGAACTAAAGGTAGTCCACTAGTTGGTTTTGCATATTGTTCATCCCCTTAATAATAATGAAAATATCATCCAAAATAGCCTTTTGTAACAAAGGATTTGGTTCATCTAAACACTATTAAGTAGGTATTAGTTTTTATATGCTAAAACCAAATTGGCGAAACTCGAACCCATAGGGAACCCATAATACCTACCTTTTGTCTGAAAAGCAGACCCTCAAAGAAGATAAGTTGTTTGCTAAAATAATCTCCAAGGTTGTTCAACCAACAGACATTCATTGTCTTGTGCACCTTACTCGGATGAAATCAATTACCCACTCAGTCCCAATGGCATGTGGGATGCAAGAGTATAACTCACAGATATCAACTGTTAGAAAATTTCCTGATGCATTAAATGGTGTATTCTGAATGCATTCTAAAAAGGACCAAGAGTCCTTTAATATCTGAGTTTCTAATTCTACATATTTTTTAAGAATACAGTCCACCATCTTTGCAGATGGATACGTTATGGACTGCCTTGCATCTACCAAAGCCCTAAAAGGTGGATTAAATACATTTTTATGTAACTTTGGTATACCAAAGATCTTAGGAATTCTGGGTGCCAACATCGTGATGTAAGTGTATTGGTTGATGTTTATGATTCCATCTGTGTAAAGGTCACTAAAGAACATTTTTATTCTGTTGTATGCTTGGTTGAGTTCGTTTCTGCTTGTCTCCTCATATGTGTCACTACCTAAAATTGAAACCATAATGTTTGAGTAATCACTGTTGATTAGGTAATTTGTGTATCTTTTATACTATATTAAGCGTGGCTTTTACTTACAAATTTTTAGATAGGGAACCACTCGCAAAGTGAGGCCGTTCACTCACAATGTTTTAAATGGGGAACTATTGTCTATGGAAATTGTTTCCTTTTTAAAAATTTAATTGGGATCAAAGTGTTTTAAAGACGTTACTTAGTGGAATTAAAGAGTGTCAATTTTTAGCCAACGGCTTACTTGTGGATTCTTCTACCTTAAACAGCCTGCTTTTCATCTACCTTCTCTAGCGGTCGTCAGTAGCATGCAGGTTATGTGTTGCAAAGGAACATGCAGTGTAAGTGTAGACAGCCCTTGTTAATAACACTGTACATGTACCTGATGCTTGTGTGTAGTTGTTCAGTGATTGTCTCCACCCTGGGACACAATGTGTACAAGGTCATTACAATGTTGTGCAAGTGTTACAAGCTGTGGGTGCATAGATTTGCACACACACACACACACACACACACACACACACACACACACACACACACACACACACACACAAACACACACATACACACACACACACACACACACACACACACACACACACACACACACAAACAACACATGACAGTGCTACACAATAACAGCTATGTGTACTTTTGTGGTCAGTGGAACTGGATGTGGTGTAGTAACTTGAGCCATGATCAATATGCTTCTTGTGGTCAGTCAACAATAATAATGTGTGCCAGACAGGCAGCTATCATGCTGTACCTGTAGTGCAGTAACATGACTACACCACAATTACACAGCCACTTGTTACATGGGTGTGTAAGGTGGCCAATAGTGAGCATTGCCTAACATGAATGTATTATTTGTTCCAGACTGTTGCACAAAGACATGATAGGCCTCTACCCCTCAGGTATATTATGTGTGCTGCATAGATAAGTGGGATGCTGAAGGCTGGCCATACAGCAGATGTCATAATTGGACATGTGTAGCAGGCTAAGGTGTAGTGGGTATGCCAAACATGTGTGTGTTGTGTATCTGGTGTGCCTATACAATGTCCAGTACTGTGTTGCCACACGTGTGTCATGCTCTGTGTATTGCATGTGAGTGAGGCAGCTACTGAGAATAATGGGATATGCATAGTCTCACAGCAAACATGCACAGCATGCATTATGTGTAGGTGTGTTACATGTGCACACACTACACCTCCATATGACATGCACATGTCATTAGCAATAGTATTGTTATTACACACTCACCAGCATGGATTGGCTGCCTTTCTGTCACTCCAGAGGGACCTCCAAACATATGACAGTGATTGCCAGTGGCCACAACTGTGCCTTTGATACTGTGAGTATGATAAAGTACAGTAGTACAACAGGTGGCTTTCACAGGTGTACAGATTATGCTCAAAATATCAATCTTGCAGAAGACTGGGCAGGTTAACAGCTACACAAACAGTACACATCTCACACATGCATAGACTACCAGTAAAGAGAACAGTCAACTACAGATATGGGATGTTACCTGCACACTCCATTTCAACATGCTGGGTGGCTCCGGCCTCCATGATGACACATGTTTGTGGATGTTCTTGTTGTTGGCCTGGAGCCACAACACTTAGGAGGTGCTCCTCCACACTGGTGAGGGGGGATGGATAGGTACCCCACCACCTGTGGCAAGCTGTTGTCTGTGGATATCAGATGCATGCTGGACATGTCTAATTAAATCACTGCAGTGATGGCATACCTGCTCATATGTCCGGTTATGCATGCCTATGTTATTTACCCGATGGACAAGTTCTTGACACAGTGCAGCCCTCTCATGCTGGTTCTGGCTGGTCCTGGAAAACAGCACAGAGTAATTATGCACCACACTCTGGTGGATCTCCTGATCCTCTGCTGCTGTATACAGTGGGTTTCTCTGATGTACCATCACCCTGGAAGGAAGGAAAAGAAAAATATGTGAGCAAGTCATGTGGCACACTTAATATTCAAATGCACTGATATCACTTCACTGCCATATATAGCATCTGTTTGTCTATCAGGGGATACACATGTTCGATACCACATATCAGTGCTCAGCCCACAACTGTCTGACAGTGCCTGCCACACTCCATACAACAAACTAGTATACACCAGCACTCGGCACACTGTTTGGGATACAATGCACAACCTCACACTGGGGTATGTATCATGCTAATAGATGAAGAATATTGTTGTCCCATGCAATGAATGCAATACACATGTACAGTTTCAATGGTAATCCACCCCATTCTTTGATGCCATACCCCTACCTGACATATGTGCACAGTTGTTACTAAAGCCAGCATACTGCTGTCACAGAGTATACATGCTGCCAGGTACACACACATACCCTGTAGTACAAATGTGATTGCGGCCATGGTACAGGCATCATTACACACACACATTACACATACATACAACACACAAATATATGGCGAAACAGATGAGCATTAACTGTGTACCTTATAGGACTGTGTGCCCCTACTTACAGATACCTATGCATGAGGTATGTAATCTGTGCAGACTACAGGTAACACACCAAACAGTGTTACCACAGAATGTGAACATACACCATACGGTAGTGTTTATGCCTTCAACATCAGGTAGAACAACAGTTCATATGTGAGCTGGTTTCAACAGCAGTACCACTTACTAAGCATTCATGTATTGCTTCTGCCTATGATGGGACACCGCAGTCATACACAGGGAACTACGGCAAGACATATGCAAATCTACTATGTTTGCAACCCAATAAATGACACAGCTTTCTCTGGCCTCACACCAAGGATACCAACTACCATGACAGACACAAACTCACACTAAGCTATCACACCTTTACAGACCTTGCACACAGTCAGTGTCAC